>NW_006160159.1:1464116-1496646 GCF_000334495.1 Tupaia belangeri chinensis
AAATCACCCCCCAGGGGGGATGGTCACGCCGCAATCCCTTCTCCTCCATTCTCCTCTCGGGATCTTGGGCACACACGCACATGCACCCAGCGTGAGTTTTAAGCCACTGGGTCCGGGACACGAACCGCGGTCGACTACGTCAGAGTCCAGTGACATAGCCATTATGCTAACTGCTGGTTCCCTATAGGGTTCTTTTATGCCAAGATTTCCCTCTTCCAATTCTCCAGCTTGCCAGGATCTTAGACATGCATGCAAATGTCCAGCATGTTTTCAGGCTCACTGGTGGATGATTAAAACCTTGGTTGGCATGTTGCTTCCAGCTCCACAGTCACCTACTGCACCCCAGAAAGGCTTTTAATTGCACATTTTATAAAAGCATCTTGGGCTAGCAAGTAGCATTATGGTTAAGGTGTCTGAATCCTAAAGAGCCAGTGACATGGTTCAAGTCCTGGACCCTATGACTTGAAAAACACACTGGACGTGTATGTGTGCCTGCCCAAAGTCTCAAGAGGAGAATGGAGAAGAAGGGATAGTGACATAGTCATCTCTCCTAGGGTGTTGTTTGCTCACTTTCCTTCTCTCTCTCTCTGTATCTCCTTTAGTTGGGCACACATACCCTATAGGACATTTAAAAATATATAATTATATTTATATTATAGGTCTTGTCAAATGCCATTTTTAAATATTGATGTTTGGGATTAAAGATTTAAAGGAAAATGAAGATTAAGTTTGCCTTTTTATCTTATTGCTCTACATAGCAGTTGGACCAGTATCAATTATTATGTTCATTTTTAGAGTAAAAATAGAGCAATAAAAATCAATAATACTTTTAGGGACCAGCAGTTAACGTAATAGCTATGTCACTGGACTCCCATGTAGTCGACCGCAGTTTGCGTCCCGGACCCAGGTAGCTTAAAACTCACACCGGGCGCTTGTGCGTGCGTGCCCAAGATACCGAGAGGAGAATGGAGGAGAAGGGATTGCGGCGTGGCCATCCCCCCTGGTGGGGTGATTTCTCACTTTCTGTCTCTCTGTCTTTGTATGTCTGGCAAACGCACGTGCTCTATAGCAAAAACCTCTCAAAAAAATGAATAATACCTTTAAAGAGAGATAGTCATACATCATGATTTTTCAGTATGTTTCTGTGCTATGCCTCAGTAGAGAGCAAACTAAACTGAAGAGAGTCCTGTCCTCTAGAAGCTTAATATCAATGACTGTAAAAAGAAGATGTGAAGAAATAAAAAAGGACTAAGCAAAAAATTTTATAAGAAACTAGATGGTTAAGTAAAATGAGGTGTTAAGAGGAAAATGCACCTATGGGATGAATTGCAATCATTCATTTAGGGTGTTTTGTAAAAGAGAATTTTAATTATGATAGTAAACTATGAATAGTGATCCAAAGCTGGGAATGTCTTCCAGATAGGAAGTTTGTCTGTGAGGAAGACCAGAGAATGAGCTGGTCAAGATACCTGTTACTTCTAGCATGTTGAATTAACTTCATATTCTCAGTCAGATAGCAATCTTTCTGATTTTTCTTTACCAGGTTCAAAACATTTCCATAAATTTTCTTTCCTCCCACAGTATCAAGCATATTTTCTTTGACAATGGTGATTATTAGATACTAGAAGCTAATCCCATAAGAAATTTGTGAATTGTTAAGCCTATTTTTAAACTACTCAAAAGCAAATATTTTCTACTCACAACTTCTCCTGTTACCCTTGCATATTATCACCTGCATATAAGGAAAACAGTTTTCAAGCTAAGGTGTTCCCTCTGGAAAAGAGTAAGGGCAGTTACCCTTTTCTAAATACACCTGTGTTGTGATGGACTTTGATCTTTCTAGTCTCTTTGAGTAACTTTTACTTACATCCAGAAAGGTTTTCATAAGTCAATTGTAGGCATGCAGATACTAATTTTACATAAAAAATATTTGAAGGGAAAAGTAATCTGATTATAAAACCCATAGAGAGAGAAAAAGTGTAGCTTATAATACAAAACTGGTTAAAATGTTATTAAAAAAAAGTGACAAAACTTTATGTAATAAAGACAGCATCAAAAAATGTAATAATAACAAAAGAGAGTAGAAACAATACTTCTACAGAGGCCTTTAACATGTGTCTCTGTTTTTGATCCTTTGGTAGTTTAAGCTAAAAATATAAACCATTTAAAAATGAATATAGGAATCTAGGCAGTAGCACAGAAGTAAAACATGACATTATGTGAGGCTAACTCAAACAGGGAGCTCTGGGATTTCCACCTGTAGACCTTCAATGAACCAGTCACATTCAATCTCATGATCTGGGACTGACTGAGGCTGGAGGTAGCTTATGCTTCTTTTCTCTCTCTTTCTGTTTTACTCATGGATAAAGTAAATAAATACATTTTATATTTTTTAAAGGAGCTTACATTATTGAATTAATAACTGCATTTTAATTACAAAAATACAGAATATATCATATTGATCAAACATGTAAAAACATCACTCATTATATATTGTATATATATATATATATATATATAGTCACAATATATTTAAATATACTCCTCAAAGCAGGAATTATAAAGAGCATATTGAACACCATGCAGGAACAAACAGCAATAAAAGGACAAAGAAATAAGCAAAACAAGCAGAAATTCTAACCATTAGGAAATATGATAATTTTTCTGAATAACTTTGTTCAGACTAAAAAGAAATAAAAATTAAGTTGCAGATAATATAAAATAGAATGAAAAGTGGTGTATTATATTTAAATTCTTCTGAGATGCAGCCAAGGTGGTATCCAGAGAAAAAAGCACAGCCATGAAAAATTTTTGTAATTACATGAGAAAAAAATTATAATAAATTAAGTATTCAATTCAAGAAATTATAAAAATAAAACAGACTAGTGGGAAATAGGAGAAAGATAATAACTCTGATAAAAGCAGAAATTAATTTATATTAAAAGAGAAAGATAATAGAAATACTAAATAAATTGAAGAAGTACAGAAAATCTTATTGGAAATAAAAACGAAAAAAATTATCATGATGCTAATTACAATCATAAATGATAAGGAAATAATAGCCTTTTCTGTATTAGATACTATACATAAAGCTTTATATACTATTTCAATTAATCCTTAGAACAAAATTCTGAAGAGTTTATTTTTTTTTTCCAGTATAGTTACTGATACTGGAGTTTTACCTTACTACTATTACAAAGTTCTTTGGTAATAAAGATAGAATTCAACCCAGCATGCCATTACCCTTACTCCAAAACCAGTGCTCCTAACAACTATAATATTTCTAACATCATTTGATAAAATGGTCATAAAAGATTAGCTATTTTGATAAAGTGAATAAATTGGGCACTTTTCAGATACAATACACATTTATAAATTATACTAACTTTAAATAGGCAAGGCACACAAATATCCACCAAAAAAATAAAAGAAAAGGGAACCAACAGTGTAATGGCTATGTCGCTGGACTCCCATGTAGTCGACCGCAGTTTGCGTCCTGGACTCGGTGACTTAAAACTCACGCCGGGCGCATGGGCGTGTGTGCCCAAGATCCCGAGAGGAGAATGGAGGAGAAGGGATTGCGGCGTGACCATCCCTCCTGGGGGGGTGATTTCTCGCTTTCTGTCTCTCTGTCTCTCTCTGTCTGTCTGGAGAGTGCATGTGCCCTATAGCAAAAACCTCTGAAAAAAAAAAAAAAGAAAAAGAAAAGAAAAAAGAAAAGAAAAGAAAAGAAATTGTCCCTAAACATAGTTCTTATACTAAGTTTAAATAGGCATGCACACAAGTAATCACACATACAAAAAGAATATTGCCCCTAAACATAGCTCTAGGCCAACATGATATTTTAAATAATAAGCTTTAAACTTTCAATGTTTAACAAGGAAATCATCGTCTCTATATTACTTATTCTAAAGACTAAATAGGATAAAAGTTAGTCTTTTAATTTTAAAAATAAAATGCTAAGTATAAAAACATGATAAGGATAACAAGAAAATTGTACACTTATTTCAATTATATTGATTACTGGCAAAGACCACAGATAAAGATAAGATACCAAATCTGGTGAGAGAGAAACGACAAGTGACTTACAAAGGTTAACACCAGACTTCTCAACGGAAACAATGCAAGCAAGAAAAGAATGGGAAGACATATTGAAAGTGTTAAGAGAGAAACAATTTCAACCAAGATTATTATATCCTGCAAGATTATCCTTCATATGGGAAAAAAAGATTAAAATCTTCTCAGACAAACAAAACCTGAAAGAACTTGCCAGCACCAGAGCTGCTCTTCAAGAAATCCTGAAGAAAGTACTGTTCCAGGAAAACTAAAGAAGTAACAACCAGAAACAAAGGAATAAAAGGAAACTAAGACAATGACCAACTTAACCGGACAGGTCCAGTAACATCGATAATAACATTGAGTGTTAGTGGATTAAATTCTCCAATCAAGAGACAAAGACTAGCTGAATGGATTAAAAAATAGAAGCCCTCTATCTGTTGCCTACAGGAAACGCACTTCATGGATAAAGACATACATAGACTGAAAGTAAAGGGTTGGAAACAGGTTTTCCATGCAAATGGGAACCAAAAAGGAGCCGGAGTCATGATACTAACTTTAGACAAAATAGGCTTTCAAACAAAAACTGTTTGAAGAGACAAAGAAGGGCACTATATTATAGTAAAAGGGTCAATCAATCAAGAAGATATAACGCTTATTAATATTTATGCGCCTAACACAGGAGCACCCAAATATGTGAAGGAAAGACTATTAGATCTAGAAGGGGAGATAGACTGCAACAAACTAATTGTTGGAGACCTCAATGCCACACTATCTTCTCTGTACAGATCATCTAGACAAAAAATAGGTAAAGAGATAAAAGATCTAAACAATACCATAAATCAAATGGACTTAACAGACATCTATAGAACTTTCCTTCCAAAATCCACGAGATACACTTTTTTCCCACCCCCACATGGAACCTTCTTGAAGATTAACCACATCATAGGGCACAAAGCAAGCCTCTACAAATTCAAAGACATAGAAACTATGTCCAGCATCTTCTCTGACCATGATGGAATCAAACTTGAATTTAATTGCAAGAGAAATCCTCAAAAATACTCAAATACATGGAAACTAAATAACCTACTCCTGAATGACTCCACAACTACTGAAGAAATAAGGACTGAAATCAAAAGATTCATGGAAGCCAATGAAAACAAGGACATGAGTTTCTTTAGTCTTTTGGACACTGCTAAAGCAGTCACAAGAAGGAAGTTCATAGCAATTAGTACACATAAGAGGAACATGGAAAGAAAACAATTGGATCACCTAACATCATGCCTCAGAAAATTGGAAAAGCAACAGAAAAAGATCCAAAAAACTCCAGGATAAAGGAAATAATAAAGATAAGAGCAGGAATAAATTAAATAGAAAATAAATGAACAATATATAGAAAATAAATTAAAGTAAAAGCTGGTTCTTAGAAAAGATAAGCAAAATTGATACACCACTAGCAAGATTTATTAAGAAGAAGAGAGAAATGAACCAGGTGAATCTGATCTGCAATAAAGCAGGCAAAACAACAAACAGTAGAAATACAAAACATTATTAGAGGATACTATGAACATCTATATGTCAAGAAGCAAGACAATCTGGATGAGACGGACAAATTCCTGGGCACATGTAATCTACCAAGATTGAGCCAGGAGGATATAGAAAGTCTGAATAGGCCCATAATAAACCAGGAGATTGAATCAATAATAAATAATCTCCCAACAAAGAAAAGCCCTGGCCCTGATGGCTTCACCTCTGAATTCTACAAAACTTTCAAAGAAGAGTTAATCCCCATTCTGCTCAAGTCACTTCTAAAGATCCAAAAGGGTGAATCTCTCCCTGATTCATTCTATGAAGTTTCTATCACTCTTATCCTTAAAACAGATAAGGACAGAACAGGAAGGAAAACTATAGATGAATATCCCTGATGAATATAGACACAAAGATTCTTAGCAAAATACTAGCAAATTGTATCCAACAATTTATAAAAAAAGATTATACATCATGATCAGGTAGGCTTTATTCCAGTAATGCAAGGTTGGTTCAACATAACCAATACCATAAATGTAATACACTATGTAAACAGGAAGAAAGATAAAAACCATATGGTCACATCAATTGATGCAGAAAAGAATTTGATAAGATACAACATCCCTTCATGATCAAGACTCTCAGCAAAATCAGCATAGAAGGGTCATTTCTCAACACAATAAAAGCCATAGCAAACATCATCCTGAATGGAGAAAAGCTGATTTTCCACTAAAAACAGGTACAAGGCAAGGATGCCTACTTTCTCCACTCCTTTTCAATATAGTACTGCAAGTCCTGGCCAATGCAATAAAAAATAAAATAAAAAATAAATAGGATTTGCAGATGACATGATTGTATACAAAGAAGACAAAATGGTTTCCATGAAAAAATTTCTGGAAATATTACATGAATACAGTAAAGTTGCAGGATACAAAATTAACATTCAGAAATCTATAGCATTTCTGTATACGAACAGCAGGCAGACTGGGATAGAACTGAAAAAATTAATTCCATTTACCATAGCCACAACAAGTATAAGATACTTATGAATAAATCTAACCAAAGAAGTTAAAGACCTCCACAAGGAAAACTATGAGAATATAAAAAAAGAAATTGAAAATGACACAAAAAATGGAAGGATATCCCATGTTCCTGAGTTGGAAGAATTAATAAAATCAAAATAGCAATTCTACCCAAATTGATCTACATATTTAATGCAATGCCAATAAAAGTACCTGACACATTATCTACAGATCTAGAAAAGACAATCATAAAGTTTGTCTGGAATCATAAAAGATCCCATATTGCCAAAGCAATTCTGCACAAGAATTGTGGAGTGGGTGGAATCTCACTCTCTGACCCAAAAATATACTACAAAGCTGTGGTAATTAAAACAGCATAGTACTGTCACAGAAACAGACACGCAAACCAATAGAACAGAATAGAGTTCCAGAAATAAATTCCCAAACATACAGTCAACTGATTTTTGACAAGGGGCACCAATTAATCTAGTGGGAAAAGGAAAACCTCTTCAATAAATGGTGGTGGAAAAACTGGATTTCCACTTGCAGAAAGATGTATCTGAACCCCTACCTCTCACCTCTGACAAAATTCAAGTCAGGGTGGATCAAAGATCTAAATCTAAGACCTCAAACTATAAAACTACTCCTGTAAAACACTGGGGAAACTCTGGAAGACATTTGGGTAGGGAAAGACTTCTTAAATAAGACCCCCAAAGCACAGTCGATAAGCCTCAAAATAGACAAGTGAGATTATTTCAGACTAAGAAGTTTCTGCATGGTAACAGACATAGGAATTAGCCCTCAGAATGGGAAAATATTTTTGTGCAAAAATGGGAAAATATTTTTGTAAATTGTGTATCAGATAAGGGACTGATAACCAGAATTCACAAGGAACTCAAGCAGCTTTTCTGAAAAAAGAGGATCAATCCTATTAAAAGATAGGGGAATAAGTCAAAAAAAACACTCTCTAAAGATGACATAGGAATAGCTAAAAGGCATATGAAAAAAAGCTCAACATCCTTCATTGTAAGGGAAATGCAGATAAAAACAAGATACCATCTAACACCAGTCAGAATGACTAAGATTAAAAAAACAAAAAAGTGTAAGTGTAAGTGGATGTGGTGAAGGGGGAACTCTCTTCTACTGCTGGTGGGAATGTAAATTGGTCCAGCCACTGTGGAGAATAATTTGGAGATTGCTCAAAAATCTACAAATAGAACTACCATATGATCCAGCAATCCCATTCCTTGGTATCTACCCAAATGACAGAAGAATACTTAATCTGAAAAGGCTTTCACATCAATTTTTATTGCAGCACTATTCACAATTGCTAAGTCACGGAAACAACCCAAATGCCCACGCACAGATGAATGGATAGAAAAACTGTGGCACACATACTCTATGGAATAGTATTCAGCCATAAAAAAAAAAAACCTGACTTTTGACAGGAAGTGGATCAATATGGAAGATTTACTGCTGAGTGAAGCAAACCAGGCTACGAAGGGGAGGCATTGTATGTCCATACTTAATATATACCGAGTGTGTGCACTCTATGACTGAAACTGATTGACTAAAGGATATAGAAACACAGATACATGTAAATACCAGATACATATAGTGTGTGTGAAAGGGGAGGGTCTGAGGAAGGACATTTAGAAGAAAAATAGGGAGACAAAGCACTAATGGGACAAAGAAATGTGGTATTATCTGTTGAAGATATTTTATAATTTTATCAACTGTACTAGGGAGAAATGTTCACTTGTTGAAATATTCATTTCGTAAGCTAAATAATGTGACTGAATGTATAAAAGAAAATGAAATGAAAAAATGAAAGAAAAAAAACACCAAACAGCACCAACAATCAAATTCACCATTACAAAAATATTTGATTGGATAAAATTAAATCCCATCATTAATTAGTCCTGATATAAAATAACTTCTTAAATTGTTCAGACTTTCCTAATTATTAAATTCCTAAAGATATTCCTTTGAAATTCAGAACAAGGGATGAATTTTCATCATTATTAGTGTTAGGAAGGTTCTGACTGATTAAACATCCAGTGAAACTGCTTTTAAGAAATAAAAAGACAGGCCAGCAAAAAATACAGACCAGCAGATGTCATAATGGTTATGTCCCTGTACTCGCATTGCCAACCCTGGTTCCAATCCCAGACTTGGTAGCTTGAAAATCATGCTGGGAGTATATGCATGCATGTCCAAGATCCGCAGAAGATAATGGAGGAGAGGGACCAGCAGTTAGCGTAATGGCTATGTCACTGGAATCCCATGTAGTCGACTGCGGTTCGCGTCCCGGACCCGGTGGCTTAAAACTCATGCCGGGTACGTGTGCATGTGTGCCCAAGATCTTGAGAGGAGAACGGAGGAGAAGGGATTGCAGCATGGCCATCCCCACTGGGGAATGATTTCTCACTTTCTATCTCTCTGTCTCTCTCTCTCTGTCTGGCGAGTGCACGCACCCTATAGAAAACCCTCTCCAAAAAGAAAAGAAGAGAATGGAGAAGGGATTGTGGCATGACTATAGCCCTCTCACTGTTTCTCTCCCTCTCTCTCTCTCTCTCTCTTTGTCTGTCTCTCTGCCGCCCCCCAGCAAGAGCAAAAACCTAAGGCAAAAACCTTTAAAAAAACAAAACAAAAAGAAGAAAAAGAAATAAAAAGAGGAGTTAGCAGATGGCAGGTGGTCAAGGCCCTGGACTCCTGCATGGCCAACTGAAGTTTGAGTCCTGAATTCCGCGACTTGAATATCATGCTGGGCGCTTATTCATGTGTGCTCAAAATTCCAAGAAGAGAATGGAAGAGAGGTCATTGGACTGTGTCCATCCTCCCCAGGGAAGGGGGAGATGCATTTCACACTTGCCCTCTCACTTTCTCTCTCTGTCTTTCCAATGAGCGCACATGCTCATTGGAAAGGAGGAGACAAAGTTATATTTTTACACAACTTTAAATCTTTTAAAATAAATGAGTGCTGGTAAATTTATCAAATGTAATGGAAAAAGATAAACTCTTTAGCTTTTCAAATATTAGAAATAACCAATTTAAAGGTCCCATTTGAATCTAAGCATACCTAAGAACAGAAAAGAATAACTAGTTCCCTGGAAGTGGATACCACTATGGCATGCTGCTAAAAGTCTGAAATTTCCATGTCATCTCTATCATTTACAAACAAAATGATATTGTATTCCTACTAGGTATCAGTATCTGTCCATATGCAAAGAAAATAGCACTAAAAAGGATTCATAATATTCCATTTTTATGGTGCATATAACTTATTGGGGCAAGTGAAGAAGAGTATTAGGAAGATGAAAAATAAAAACACAGGAAGACATCTGAAAATGGAAAATACTATAATGTATAAACCAGGCTGATAACCTGAAGACTCATGAGCTTCTTCAGGTTGGGAGTTCAGAGACGGCTTTTCTCAGCAAGTTGACATTTAACCTGAGACCTAAGTGAAGAGAACCAGATATGTGAAGATTAGATTAAAGAGAAGTCCAGAAAGAATTTCTTATTTTAACATAGAACTGTATATTTTATACTTGTTTGTATAGTATGTACATGTTTCTTTTAATATAAATACATTTTTAGTTTATCCTCCCCCAATATTAATGTCATATTTATTGAGAAATCCACTAGGACTTAGCCTTCTTGATTTAGTTGCTATGACTTCAGTTCACTCTGATCTTCCTAAAAACTATTAGTATTATCCTCTTCTTATCCAACCTCCTCTTCCTCCTTTCTCCTTTACTCATTTATATGTAATATACATTCTCATCTTATCTCTGACTCTCACCCCCATATGAATTCATTACTAAAATGAATCATGAGTTGTCTCATCTGACATGTTACTTGATAATAAGAACTATGATACCCAAATAGTCTCAATAAATTGTGTCTATACAAATTAAGGTAATAAAAAATTGGATATTTCAAATATTTTATTTTACCCCTTACAAGATTGACATACACCCCTAAAGGTGAACATTATTTAAACACATAAAACAATATTAAAAATAATTCAGTTCTAATCCTGATAGTAACATGTTAGGTGGTTAGATACTTTCCTTCATCCCTTGGAAACTATATAACAAGAAAAACAACAGCAAAACTCATCATATCCATTTCCAGAAAAATCAGGAGAGAAATTTTTAATTCTGTAAATGCTGATTAAAGCAGCCAAGGATGACAAAGCCTTTCTGAAATCCTTGCAAAAATAGGCAGCAGGGGGGGGATAGCTCATGGTTGCAAACACCGGAAATTATATTAAAAAAAATCCTTCTATGTAGGACTATTTATCCATTGTGAATGTTCATGGAAACATTAAAGTAGTACAAGAATTGCTGAAAAGTAGTAAAGAATGAGTTAAGTATGGGCTCAGGAATAGTACATACTAAGCAAACTTTCATTAATAGACATGCAAGTTTCTATGGCTTTCAAGGTACTCTCAGCAACCTCATAGGGAATCTAACATAAAGAAGGTTATAGTATTCTCAACTGGACTGGACTGAGGTGTATATTATGCTGGGTAAAGTCTCTTTAAAACCTAAATGATGTATAGCAATTGAATGTATAAATAATAATAAGAAGAAGAAGAATGAAAAATCATTACAATAGAAATAGACATGTAGGGCCAGCAGATAATGTGAAGGGTAAGGCAGTTGGATTCTACATGATAAACTGTGCGGTTCAAGTCTTGGACCAGCAGCTTGAAAAATATGTCAGGCACATATATGTGCATGCCCAAAATCACAAGAGGAGAATGGAAGAGAATGGAGAATGTGGCATGGCCCTCTCTCCTGGGGACTTTCTCTCTCTCTCTGCTTCTCTCTGACAAGTGTGCATGCCCCATAACAAACCAATACAACACCAATAGTAAAAACAGAAACAGACTTGTAGACCTGGATTTTTATATAATGAAGTGGATTATTAATTGATAAATTAGTTCAGGTATTTTGTTTTGTTTTGTTTTGTTTTACCCAGCCTACATGATGCAGTCCATAGCATACTGGACTACATTGCTACATGGGCTACCATTGGTTTGGCTCCCTGGCCTGGTTAGCCTAAAACATACCAAGTCCATATATGCATGGCCAAGATGCTAATGACCTGGAGGGCTGAGAAAAGTGGATTGTGGCATGACAAGACCCTAACAATGGTGTTCTGTCTGTCTCTTGGGCATGCATGTGCTCTCTATCATTTAAAAAATAGTTATTTTCAGTACTTAATATTAGGATAGACTGAAACAGACAGATAAACTGCCAAATGGGAGAATATATTTTTAAACCATATATCCAACAAAAGACTAATAACCAGATTTTATAAGGAACTCAAAGCAGCTCACAAATAAAAAAAATTAATAACGCAATTAAAAAATAAGCAATTGATTTGAGCAGACAATACTCAGAAAACATGTAAATGGCTAAGAAATATATAAAAAAATATTCAGCATCGCTAATCATGAGGTAAGTTAAATCAATCTTCATTGAGGAATAGCTCCATGGGACAGTGGTAATTCACTGCTAAAGGAAAGCTGGAGCCCACAAAGTGACTACAGTTTAAATCCTCAGCCTGGTTGGCCTAAAATATACTGGGCACATGTGTGGGTGCCCAATATCCAACTGGTGTGGAGAGTAGTAGGGGATCACAGTGTGACCAGATTCAGTGGCTGTTGCTTTTCTCTTTCTCACTCTTATTTCTTCCTCTCTCTCTCTCTCTCTCTCTCTCTCTCTCTCTCTCTCTCTCTCTTTCTCTTTCTCATATACACACACACATTCTCATATTTGTGTGCATATACTTAGGAATAAAAGAAAAAAGATAAAACATTTATATATCACCTCACTCCGATTATAATGGCTATTAGCAAAAAAAAAAAAAAAGCAAAGGAGTGTAGCAGATGACATAGCGGTTAAGATGCTGGACTCCCACATGGCCAACTATGGCTCAAGGTCTGGATCCAGCAGTTTAAAATCAAGGCGCCCGTGGGTGCCTCCCTGGGTGGTGATTTCTCATTTTCCCTCTCACTGTCTCTCTTTCTGTTTCTCTCTGGTGAGTGCATATGCTCTATGGTAAAAACCTAAAAAGAAAAAATAATAAATAAAATAAAATAAAAACAAAAAAGAATAAGTGCTGGTAAGGCCCTGCAGCTAGTGAAAATGTAAATTAGTATAGCCACTATAGACAACAGTATGGCATTTCCTTAAAAAACTAAAAATGGAACCACCTTATGATTCAGTAATACCACTACTAGATATATATCCATAGGATAGGAATCAATATATCAAAGAGTTACCCAGGGGGTGGGGGATTCAGCAGGTAAAGTTGTGCTTAGGACACTGGATTCCCACATGGCCAATCATAGTTCAAGTCCTAGATCTGGCAGTTTGAAAATCACAACAATCAAATAGAAAAATAAATAATTTTTTTTAACAAAAGGGTTATTTGTACTTCCATGTTTATTGCAGCATTATTCTTAAAAACTAAGATATGGGATCAATCTATGTGCTCAACAGCTAATGAATAGATAAAGAAAATGTGTCATACACATAATGGAATACTATTCAACTATAAAAAATATGAAATAATTCCAAGTGAAAAAAGCCATACTGAAAGGTTAATTACTGTATGTCCTCATTTAACAGATACCATATGTCCTCAGACTTTAGATGAAACTAGGAACACTCAGTTACATAGAAGTAGAGAGTGTTGTGGCAGATGACAGAAGCTGAAAAGGAAAGGGCACTGGGTGGAGGGGGTCAGAAAACTTGAATAACAGATACAAAAGTTCATGAAAACAAGCACAATGGATTATAGAATAGTGTGGCGCAGTAAAGAATATTAGTGGCAAATGTTTCCAAATAACCAGTAGAGTGAATTTGCAATGTGAATAATATAAAGCAATGATAAATGTCGAAGATGGTAAATATGTTTATTTCTTTTACTTACCACACACTAAATACGTGCTTTAAAAAAACACAGTATATCCCACAAAAATGTACAATGGTTATATGTAAATCAGAAATTACAGAAAAATACCTTAAAATAAATAGTGGTTGTTATTAGTAATAATACTGGTATGGATAGGAGGAAATCTTTCCCTGTATGCTATTTATAGCTTTTATAAAAATATTCAAGGTATGTGAGCACATTTCCTATTTAAAATTAAATAAAATATTAAATGATAGATAGACTATAACATTTAAAATAATAAACTGTAAGAACAGTGCTCAAAAAATAAAAAACTCAACATTTCTACAGATACAAAGCAGGTTGAGCAAACTATATAGATGCACATATTGGCAATTGCTAACGAAAGGGAAAATGACTCAAAGGGAAGAAACAGGAACCCAGGGTATAGCCAAGACTCACAGCAAATCAATTTAAGGGAGTTGAAGAAAACCTAAACAATGCTGGGTTTCAGAAATGCTGTGAACCTTATACAATCGGATTATCTAATGTAATTATTTCATCTTTATCATACTATTGCATGTTGTAGCAGGGGAGTAGAGAGCATGTGGACCTAATTTCGTTGACAAAATCCTGGGCTACATGTTGATGCCATAAGAGAATGAGATTTTGGCAGAGCTTAGGAAGAGATGAAAGTATTTCATATGTTGGAGAAAGTAAATAATTTATGGCCAGAAAATAGATGGTGTAGATTAAAGATAGCCACAAATTATTTTCAACTCTTCTCATAGAGAGTTTGAGGATAATTCCCTTTTCCTTAAACCAGAACTGACTCTAGTGACTTTCTTACTGAATAGAAGGCCATCCAACTGCTTCTGATGCTGATGCTAGGTCATAAGAAGCCTTTCCACTCTCACCCAGTCCTCTTATAATACGATTTGAGCCCTGAGCTGCCATACTGTAAATTTGATTGCCTTGTTGGAGATACCACTGGGAAATGCTCTGAGGCAACGTGCCAAGGGAAGGGCTTCCTACTGAGTTCAACGTCCTAGCCATCTCTACCAAGTCACCAAAATGTATGTTGAACTACTTGAAAATCTTCAGAACAAAAACCTCAATTCATAAAAAATGGAGTAGAAGAATTATCATATAAGGATCCACTAAAGTTCTACCCTCTCCTCACAAAGCATGCATGTGATAAAATATTGCTGTTTTATGCCACAAAGTTAATTTTTTTTTTTATAACCAGGACATCCATAGTAAAAACAAACATAAAACACACTATTGTCTTAAAAAAGACTTAAGGGTCTTTCTTATAGTGAGATATAATTATAAAGCTAACCACTAGAACATAAATACAAACCTTATGAACCATCACAGTCTGGATAAGAAAAAAGCAAAGAAAACCCTACAAATCCTTACAATACATACACTATAGGATTTTGCAATGAACACTATGTATTGGCAATCTACCAATATATATCACAAACCATAAAACTGAATCTATTTTTTGATTTGAGAACTGCAAAGACACTTCCAAAATAAGTAACATGTATAAATTTTTAAGTCATTTACTGATAAACCTTTATCATAGTAGAAATTTGGAGTTATCATTACTAGCCAAAATGTAAAATTATTTAATGAATTATAGTCCATTATATAACAATAATATGTGAGCACAAATAACACAAACTGTATTTTAAGAATAATTTATAGCATAAAATCCACTCAATACATAATGCTACATATAATAAGACAGAATATGAAACTGTGCAAAGGGTCTTTAAAGAGTTGATGGGAAGTGCATGCTATGAAAAACTGCATGAATTTTATGTTTTGCACCAAAATGAATTTGTACTTTAATTCCATTTTTTCATGAGTTGTTGTAGCCTCCTCATATATAGACTATGATGCCATTTTACAGGAAAACAAAATCCAAATTAATATATAGGTTTAGTTTTTATAACATATAGAAAGGAAAAAACTGTCTTAATCGTAAGTAATATTCTCACACATATAGGTGACAGGAATAATTATTTTCACTTTCTGTATGTTAGAAAAGCCACTTAAATTTCTATACACTTGATTGAATTATAAAAATTTTGATTTTAAATAAAAAGTAAATTTGTAATGAAACTAAGAATCTGCTGACTTTCACAGAGTGCAGCTCTCCACCCTTCTACAATTATGGGATGGATTTTAGAAGTCACAGCTAAAGTAGCACAACCAATTCACAATTTATACTCCAAAGAGAAACGTCTGGAAAAAATATATATACATATACATATAATGTATATTATGTTAAAATATATATTATGTATGTATGTATATATATATATATATATATATATATATATATATACACACAATATATATATATATTCTCTTATATGAGTCATTTTATATATATATATTGGCTTACATGAGTCCTTTATTTAGTTCCCACCGTTTTGATCTGCACAGTAAATCATAGGAAGGTTATCATGGCTATTCAAAAAAAATAAATTACAATCAACTTTCTGGCCCACACAACTCAAGTCCATCTAGTCTGAATAAGTAAGTCTAAGGGCAAGGGGTAACGAGCATAGAAGAGGCACCAGAGCTAAGTGGCATGCTTGTCGCTGTCACTATTGACGGATGGCAGAGGGAACACCAACTCCACAGAAGCAGATTTTAAATGGATGCTTTGATTTGTACAAGATAAACAGGTGAAATTTTACTTTGAGGTTCACTTGTAGTAGCTGATTTATTTTTCCCATTTCAAATACACGTTTTAAATTCTCTACTGTCGTGAACTAAAGGTAATTAGGCTGACACACTGCCATACTCTTTATAAACTTCAAAATGAAAATATTATAGTGCTATGGAACATAGGGTTCTAGTTTTGACTACAACTCCACTTATGGCTAATGACTAGTATTTGTTTCTCATCTGTTAGGCACAAAGTCCTTTTATACATATTTTATTTTCACAATCCTATGGGTTATTATTTATATCAAAAAAAAAAAAAACTTTGAATAGGTTCCAATAATTTTTCCAAGGGTTCAGAGCAGATCTTGCAATCAGGATCTAAGTGTTCTGTCTTACTGGTCTTAACCACACGCCTTTCAAGTTAGACACATTTGTCTCCAGCATGTAACAGGATGTGGGTTATCTCCTATTGCTCAACCAGACTCATCCTTGGCTCTTCTCCCTGGTCTTAAGATTCGTCATCTCTCTCCATGTTCAGATCTTTAAGGTAAATTTTTTCTACCCTTAAACTGAAATGCTCCTTTCTTCTGTACTGTTCCTGCCTTCAAAATGCCCTAAAAGCTCTCACTGTGACAGTAGAATTTGTTTTCTCTAACCTGCTCATCATTGTACCCTGATCAAGGCAGGCCAGCAGGGCTTCATCTGGCCTCAGCTCACACTTTCAATAGTCCAAAATGCCTCTGCTGCCATGCTACCTTAGTCACACAGATCCCTTTTCTAACTATATCATAGTCTATACCACAAACTCAGGCTCTATTTAAGCTCATAGCTTTTTTTTGTGCCACCCCTTCTGTGCTTAATACCCTCCTCCATCATTTAAACCCCAAACATGAGGATAAACCTTGTTCCTGTGCTTCCATTAACTGTCACACTCAGGCTGACTGCACACATATATTTAACAATGTAGCTTTAAACAGGATACTAAGAGCACTTTTCTTTATAGTTTACAGAAGGGTTGAAACATACACTTTCTTTATTTATATAATTATTTATTTTATTTATTCATTCATTTATTTTTACTTTGACCAGAGAGACACAGAGGGTGAGAGTGAAAGAGAGAGGAAGTGAGAAAGCAAGCTGCCAGATTCAGGACTCGAACCCTGGTTAGCCATGTGGGAGTGTCCAGCGCCTTAACCACCACGCCACCTGCTGGTCCCGAAACATACACTTTCTATCAGTATTCATGTCATAGCACATCCAAATTAACTCCTAAATAGATGCATTACAATTTGTTTAGAATTTGGGACCAGCAGTTAGCGTAATGGCTATGTCACTGGACTCCCATGTAGTCGACAGCGGTTCAAGTCCTGGACCTGGTGGCTTAAACTCACTAAGGGAGTGTGCGTGCGTGTCCAAGATCCCGAGAGGAGAATGGAAGAGAAGGGATTGAGGTGTGGCCGGCCCCCCAAGAGGGTGATTTCTTACTTTCTATCTCTCTGTCTCTGTCTTTCTGGCAAGTGCACGCCAGAAATAGCAAAATCCTCTAAAAAAACTGTTTCGAATTTAAAGGCTTAATGGCAATGATGAGGGGGAAGAGTACTTAAATTTATTTTACATAACTGACTGAAAAATAAATTCAAGAAATAATTCATAGAATTTAATATGGTCTGATGCACCCTGGAGGAGGTGGTGCCTGATTTGGAGAGGTAACCGCTCTGTCCAGATAATCTCCTCTTTGGAACTTTAGCTATTGCAGAGTCATGGAATCATGCATGATCATGCTGCCAATCTCCTTAACTCCATTGCCAGGTCTTTTAAGGTCTACAAAAGCAATTGCAAAACTGAAGTGTGTGCCCTTCTTTTCTAGCTTCTGGGTAAACTTTTTTTACTAAATTAGTTCTTTCAAGGTTGCATCCATCCAACTGTAGATCTGCAGCTCGCTGTACGATGCATTTCCACGGGAAAACTCGTCCATTCAGTGGTGGCGACCATTATTGGTGGTGAAAACCCACAGCAAAAGAGGGCATGTCTTTTTGCGGTCTATCAGCTGTTCAGACTCCTTCTTAATTTCCTCTTGGGTAATGCGTGACTCCACCACCTTTCTCCCATGGCCCACGAGTAGAACAATATTCTTAAGTAAATTTATTCTGTAGATTTCCAGAATATCTGTTGTTCCTGAGTAGCCCACAGATACCTGATTCAAAGGAAATTGTCCACCTACATATAATTTTGATGTCTTTCAACTTTCTCAAAATCTACAGGCAAAACCTTGTTCTTTGGGGACTTCATCTAGCCAGATGTTATTTCCTACTAGGTATTGATCTTTGAATACCCATCACTCAATTATACAAAACATGGGGATTTCTTACCTCTTACAAAATGTGTAGGATTCAAATAATGGTCCCTAGTAAAACTCTGATAGTTCAAATATAATTTCAGGCTCCTAAAACACTGATGAAAACAAAAAATACATCTTATTAAGACACTGTTTTCTCTTTAGTTACTTTCTTTCCTTAATTTAACCCCACCTCCTGAAAAGTGCACATGTACTCACCAGAAAGTGGAAAGGATGGAGAAAGAGAGAAAGCATCCTCTACCAAGTGTGGCCTGGTTTATCTCCCATTGCTCTTCCCATTTTGAGCACACATGCACACACACACACACACACACACACACACACACACAGCATATTTTTCAAGACACTGGGGCCAGCATTTAAATTGCAGTGAGCAATGTGAGATCCAGCTTTCCATGCCCAGTACTTACCTGTTGTGCTATGGGACCAGCCACTCTAGGTTTTCTATTAGTGTTGACTCAGATCCTTTTCTGTACCTTGGGTATGTTTGCTAGCTGCATTAATTATTTTAGGATGTTATATTATTCTTTATTTCCATTTATTGTATTATAGGATCATGATAGAGTTAAATTTCCTCCAAAACAGCCATCTAGAGTAACATACATAGCAGAAGCAGCTGGCTCATTATTAGATTATGTGGGCACCAGTTAGGGTAGAACTCTGAGCAAACTAAGTAATAGCAGTGGCGGCACAGTTGTGGAAAAGCAACCCACAGCTCGAATGGCCAGGACACAAAATTACACTTTGGTCTTGGCATAGAGATAGGTACGTTTTTTGTTTTTTGGTTTTTTTCTCTATTATACGTTTTTTTACTTCAAATGAAAAACGTTCAAACTAGTTAATTTATGCTACTTTCAAAGTTCCAAAAGTCTAATTTTTTTATGCTACTTTCAAAGTTCCAAAAGTATGAAAAGCTTAATTTTGAAATGCCTGAATATTCTTTCTCTCTCCATCCCCCCCTCCAGTCTTCCTCATACCCTTTTCTCCCAACCAAAAAGGCCTCCGTCCCCCCCCTCCAGTTTTCCTCATACCCTTTTCTCCCAACCAAAAAGGAAGGAGAAAGTGACTGGTATTTAACTGGACCTGAAATCTGAAGAACCTAAGTACCACAAGAAAGACTACTCTTTTGATGTTTTTGGCGACAACCAGGAGTGGATGTTCTGGAATTCTGGCCAAACTTTCAACCCAATTTTACCAACTAACTTGTGAGATGCAGAGCATTCGGAAAAAAATAGATAAGCAGCTCAGCATCAGACTTTATTTAAATAAAACCCAGACATTAAGGTCTTTGAGTTCAACAAAGGTGATCTTTTGACAGCACACACAGTTTTATTGCCTGCACAAGCATAAGAGATCGCCCACACTAGGTAACAGACATGCAGCAAAACCGGAAGATTCCCTGGTGGTTTGATGGATCTAGTAAATAAGTTTTGGTCATATCTAGTCTCCACACCAGATGTTTGAAAGTCTTGCCCTGTGCTTGTTTTGGGAACAAAACTGTGACTATGACTTAACTTTCTATTGCAATTCACAAGGTTTCAAAGCCTTCCAATGGCTATTTAGCAATCATTTCTCCTCCAAATATCTGCATGGCTCTTCCTCTTAATTAACTTAAGTACCTGCTTTTGTTCATAACACCAATGACTTTCTTCATCATTCAATATAAAAATAAAACCCATCTCCTTCTGCTAACCCTAATAAATTTGCCAGATTTAGAAGTGGGGGAAAAGGAAACCCAGTTATATTTGGATTTTAGATGAATAGTAACTATTTCATTTTAAGTGTAAATCCCAAATATTTCAGCAGACATACTTTAAAAAACAGTAGTCCCAGATTTTGCACTAGACATCCTCACATGGAAAAACATTTAGAGTTTAGCTAAAATTCAAACTTAATCAAGAGTCCTATACTTTATCTAGCAAGTCTAAACCCATCCCAAGACTCTGTTCTCCCTTCATTTTAGTTTTATTCATAATATACACCATCACCTGACTTAACACATATTTATTTGTTTCTTATCTGTTTTTTAAACCATTAATATAATAAATGTAGAGACTTTGTTTTGCTCACTACTGTACCCTAGAATGAATAACAATATCTGACATTCAAAGTTTTGTTGCATGGGTGGAATGGAATGGGAAGGCAAGGAATGGTATGGAATGGAAAGAATTAATGTTGATACACTACTCTATATAGAACTCAGTAATGAGGGTACTTACTCTAGAATGACCCCCTATGGACTTTCCTGTTACTCCCCTACCACTTCCTGGCCAGAAAATGGCAGGGTCAGAAAAACCGAGTTGGCAGCTATTGAGCTTCTAGAAAAATCTTTCTTAAGCATCCTCACCGTACACTTATTTACCAAGCCCCACCCAGCCAGTTTCAGTTTCTCATGCTTTCTGGGTGCTTTAAACAGGAACCAAAGAGGTGGAGTAGTTTGTGGACTCTTACAGGGCTATATTTTAAGAAGGAACATCTCTGTTGGATAGTGAATGTCATTCTGAATTTGTCCAATGTCAAGGTAGAGCTCACAGAAAGTCGTTTATGACTGAAATAAATCTTTATCATGCAATTGAAAATTTCTCAGTTGCTCTAACTTACTTTTAATAAAAAGTTTAATTTTTTTTTTATTTCTTCCAGGCAATAGATAAAAAGGTGTCATACAATATTGATTTAAAATCCTAGCAGGTTTACCTTTTCTCAAAATCTTTATTTGTTCCTTGAAGACAAGCAGACACTTTCATGGGCTTATGTGTATGTGTATACACTATGTCAGAAAGTAAATCACTATTTTTATTTTTAGGAAATAAATCTATTTTCTTGTCCTACATTAAGAATGAGAAGAAATGTATTACCTAATTTATTGATATTAGAGTTAATATCTATGTACCACATAAAAGTATTTAGAACTTACTGACATACCTCAAGAAAATCTGCCAAGCAGAAATCATAACACATGAAATTTTACAATTTGAAAAAAATTCTCTAGAAGAGTAAAGTGATTGGATTATACTTTATCCTGTAGTATCAAGTCCATTTTATAGGTTAGAAACATCATAGTATAAACATAAAAATCTACTAAAACCCACAAAAATGTTCTTATTTTTTAATTATGAAATTATTAGTTTCTCAACTCTCAATGGCCAACTCTAGAAAGTTCATGTTTATTGGCCTAGCTGCAGGGATCCAGATGCAGGAGACTGCTGCACATGTTACAGCTGCACTGGAGGCCCAGGTTCACATCCCCGGTCAATCTGAACAAGCTGAGTATCATGGTACAGAACTGTGATCCGGGCTGCCTGGGAGGCTCAGGGACAGAACTGCAGTGTGCTGACCCCTGGCAAGGCTGTCACTTACCCTGTCTCTTTATCTCTTTCTTTCTCATGAAGAAATAAATGAATAAATTTTATGGTTACAATTTAAAGTACTAACAATGGCTATTTGTAATAGTAATAAAGTTTTAGTTAATCACTAAAGCAAAAACTTTATTATTTCTTATGTAGTTTTACAGATAGCTGACTTCCCTTCATATATATTTGCTGCAAAGCTCTACATGTTTTGATTCTCCAAAATGATTTTTGTTAAGACAGTCTCCACCCTTCCTCATACGCTGCCATTACTCATCAGCAAGAGTTACTCTCAGACTCATTATTTCTCTGGGTCCAGAACTAACCTGATTGCATCTCAACTCTGGGAATTTAATTTTACTTTCTAGTTAATAGATAATAAAGATGCACCCCCTAACTTTTAGTTTTACCATATGCAGGTTTCCATAATACAGAGGCATACCTACCTCTTTGAACTGCTTGTAGGTATTAGACTTCTAATAATAATAAAAATCAAGTAGAACTGCCCCTGTAGTGCAGCAGTTATATGCCATATATAGGAAGGGAGTTCATACGTGGTTGACTGTGATTATAATCTTGACTCCAGTATTTGAAAAACACATTGGGTGGATATACCTGCCCAAAGTCACGATGTAATGAAGAAATGGAAGAAAAATGATTGCAGTATGAGTACATCTCATGGGGGGAGGGGATGCTTTCTCTCTCCTGGAAAGCACACATACCCTCTAGCAATAATAAAAATGGCAAATATTTTCTATGTAATTATTATATGCCAGGTATCTTCTATGCAATTTGTAAACAATAATTTATTCCTAACACAATTTTCTAGTGCAACCCCCTTGTTATCTCTATTTCTCAGAAAAGAAGGTGGAGGTCCCCAGAGACAGAGTGACCTGGACTCGATCCTGAGAGTCTAACTCCAGAGCCTGGCTCTTACCCAGGGCTCCAGTGACTTCCTTGACCTGGTTACACATGCATCTCCTCACTTGGCTATGAGGTCCTAAAATCCAGGGTCTCTTTACAGATAAGCCTTACATTGTTGGTATCAGGCATGATTCTCGGATCATAGTAGGAAGTACACAGTTGTTTACTAAATAATTGAAAGAAGAAACAAAGGGAAGGAAGAAAAGAAAAAAATTAAAGTTACACATTTTTTTTTAGAAAAGTTAAGTTGGTATTTAAACCACTGTTATTTTCTGAGACTTTGCCCATTTATTCACCCACAGAGAAACAAATAAACAACAAAAATAAACAAAACAAAACTATCATCCACCCAAGGATAGCAAATAAACTGTTTTTATTTAAGCATAATTCTTTTTTTTCCAGAATGCTAAGCATGACATAATGAAATTTAAGACCTTATTAATTCAGTCCACTTATTTAATAAATGTTTATTTAATACACATTGAGTTAGCCAATTTTCATTATGTCTGTTCTATTCGATTTTTTTCCCTTGGAAAAAAAATCACCCTCTGACATATATAATTTACATATTAATTATATTAATTGGTAATTATTTGTTTCACCCATTTAGAAAATGGGCCCCACAAGGGTACACTTCTATGCTTTGTTCCCTGATGCATACTGGGTACCTACAACCATGCCTGACACCAATTACTCACCTAATAAAATTTTTAGGAAGCAAATGAATCAGTGTGACAAGCTACAAAGTTTAACAGAACATGTTGCATGTAGTCATGGAGAGGAATTAGCAGGACTTGGGATGTTATTGGAGACAAATAGTGAAGGACTGCAGAGAATCAAGAGTCATCGAAAACAGTGAATGGCATTGCCAATTAATCAAATAGGGGATACAAGAAAAGAAAAAGAAAACTTAAGGGAAACGATAGGAGTCAAATTTTGATTATGTTTGAGATGCACATATAGGACATCTAGGTACCTTCTAGCAAGCAACCAAAAATGCCTGGCTTCCTAAGAATTAGTAACTGTGCAAGCTCTGTAGGGGTTTATGTATTCAAGACATAATCATGAACATTAGTATTTGTAATTGTGTTTGTAGGTGAGTTTTTGTTCCTTAATTTCTTGTTATGACTTATAAATAAATTAGAAGAAATGAAATATATACTTTTCATTCCAGTGTGTGTGTATATTTGTACGTGTCTCACTAATGTAAGGTATCTTTAGTCTGAAGTTCCCCTCGTTTTACTGATAGGAGGATTAAAGGGACCCAAGTGATGAAGATTATTCTGTTCTATACATTAGTATATATTCATTAATTTGAGAGATAAGGAGAAAAAAATAAAAAGGCTCATGTTGCAAAAGAGAAAAATTTTTTTTGGTAAGGTTTTTGCTATAGGGCGCGTGCGCTCGCCAGAAAGACAGAGAGAGACAGAGAGACAGAAAGCAAGAAATCATCCCCCAAGGGGGATGGCCACGCCGCAATCCCTTCTCCTCTATTCTCCTCTTGGGATCTCAGGCACTCACACACACGCGCCCAGCGTGAGTTTAAGGCTCCGGGTCCAGGACTCGAACCACAGTCAACTATATGGGAATCCAGCGACATAGCCATTATGCTAACTGCTGGTCCTGAAGAAAAATATTTTTTCCCAATAAAAATAGAACTATCTCTGTGTATATACCAGTGACTTTACTGTGTGTGTGGATCAAAATAAAAAAACATTATCATTATCATAAAAATAGGGAAGAAGTTTCCAATTCCATGCAAAAGTTATCAGCAACTAGGATTAAAATCAATACAAATATGACATACAAAATGATAAGCCTAGTTGCAATCTATAAAAACACACATTTGGGGAAGTAAGAAATTTTGCTTTAATGGCAAAGGAATTATTTTTTCATAAAGATCACTTTAGCTAACTAAAGTTATAGTACACTTAAACATTTATAGATGATCGTTTGTTCAGTATAAAAGTTAGATGCTATCTGAATTATCTGATACTAGGAGAGTTAAAACTATGTCATTTGAAGTTTCACAACACAATAAGGTATAGCACTTTGACACTGAAATTTAAAAAATGAAAATGTGTTGCTTTACTAAATTTTAAAAGTATACCCAAAACTTCAGAAGCATCATCAGTGTATAAGATGAGCTTCATGTACATAAAGTGATCTAGTTAGAATTTTCCTATGTTAAGTTCTCCCAAAAGCAGTCTTAGGACAAGGGTATTTTGTTAGGAATTTTATTTCGAAAAATTACTCCCGGACATCCACCAGGAATGGGGCTGGAGAAAGCAAAACAGAAGAGAAGGGAATATCATTGAACACATTATCATTATGGACGTTAGGACTCAGTGCTATTAAGGTCCCTCTGGAAAACAATGAAAAATGCATCCCAGTTTTGTCCACTTGAGACCAGCATAGAGGCAAATATTTTATCTTGGTTCCCACTCCTCATTGGCCAAAGGTCCACTGAGGATGTGAATTCCCTGCATATGACACACATGTCAAGCCTTTGACCCTGCAACTGCAGTAAGTCTGTGGCAGAAAGCAAGAGAAGCAGAATGCTGTTGAATTCAGACTCACACAAGCTCAGCTGAATGCCAGGGGAATGACCAATAGGTAAGCTGCTAGACAATGAGGTAGAATACAATTTCTACAAGCGGTTAGCTGTCCTCAAATATCCCTGGCACAGTTTAAAGCCAAGCTGGATGGCAATGTGTTTTTAGAAGATGATCATTTTTTAAAGAGACCTGTTCCAATGTTTTCAATAGAGATAGGTGAATCAACTCATGGAACTTTGGGTCCAGAAGTTATCTTGGAAGTCTTCTGGCCAAGGCTCATGATTTTATAAATTAGGGGAAAAAGATTCTAGAATGTTTTAATATCCCATGACCCAGAACAAGATGAAACCTAAGTCTTTTCTTTCTTAATGCAGTTTCTTTTATTTTTTATTGGATATTCATTATTAATCTGTTTGCATCTTCACAAATATCAAGTGTCTTCTGAATACCACATTAGATGCTAGGGATGTAATGTTTAGAAACTAGGCATGGTCTCTGCAGCAAACGAAAAGAGGCAGTGAGGAGGGGGAGAGGAGAAAGAGAGAAAAGAAAGGAAGACAAATTTATAGTTACAGCTACTTTTATATCTCCTTATTTCTCTCCATATCTTTCTCTCATAGAGGAAATAAATAAACTTAAAAGAAGTGTAAATTTAGTTTTCCCTCAGGAAAGAAGAGTATGTAATACGTTTTAATTTAGTTGTCCTCCATCTTGAAGCATTATTTTCTCTAAGCATCTATATCATCATTCTCTCTTCTTTTCCTTCCACTTTCCTGACCATAAGTTTGGATTTTCAACCTTTGTCTTTTGCTAATTATTTCAATGTTGCAGTTTCCTGGGGATTTTTGTGTGCCTCTTTTCCTCTTGTACTTCCCTTACTTTTCCCACCACCACACATAGTTGTCTATCTGCTGTCTAGATCTCTCCTCTGGGCTCCAGGCCTTCTATCACACTGCTCTCTGGATATTTTCACTTGGATGTTTCAAAGGCATAGGTCAAAACAAAATGAAACATATGGATTTCCTTATATATTGGCCTGCCTGAGCCCCTCTCTCCTTTCCCACTGAATTGCATCGCAAATACCAATTGTACAAATCAGTAAGCCAGGGGCATTGTGTAAAGTGCCTACTCTCAAAGTCCTCCATATGCATTCCATGATAAGTAAACGTTAATTGACCTTTATGTTCTTTTCTTTTCCCTCACCATCATTCCAATCCAAAGGCTCATCCTCTCTTGCACTACTACAGTAACTTCATATTGAAGGTGCTCATCTACACTTAATGCGGTTTTCTATGCACCAAATATAGTGTTCCTTCTAAAATGTAAATTCTGACTGCACTTGTGCCTTCTCTCCCCTTTCTCCTAATTAAATATCAGTGGCTTCCCATTTCATGCAGTGTAAAGACTATAGTTTCTAACACAAGCAGAAGATCCTAGGTACTTTAGCCTGTTGACAATAAATTCAACTTTGATTAATAGGATTTGGTTATGTTCCAGGTGAAATAGTCTTCTCCACTTTCACCACATAGAAGGCATAATGAGTGGATCTTAGAGATCCTGCCACAATTATAAATATGAATAAACAAATTCTACATCTTCAGAAAAAGCTCAGATCTCTTCAATAAACTTCTGTTTTTCATCTTCTCTTTTGCTCCTCCTCACCACCAACGTACAAACAATCTATAAGTAGTTACATGTTCATGAAGTTTAGCGGTGTTAAATTATATTTACAGGTAAGTAGAAAGGCCATTAGAATCCTGGACCAATGTTATCAAACCCTAAAGGTCTAGTTGTTGTAAACTTGCAGAACTGGAGGGGCAAATGTGACTGGACAGCAGAAAAGAAGAAAGAAATGTTTTACAAAGACAAAAACAAAGTAATGAACAACCTGGTAGAGATATCAATCCATTAGCAGCTTTGGATTTGATAGATCTTGATGACATCTGACAAGTCTCTACTCCAGAGAGTAAGGCATATCGTCTGAGGAAGGGGACGGATGGGAGGAACATGTCCAGTTTACTGGGAATCTTCTTTATTTTTCACAGAGCCAGCTCACAGAGTGACACTTTCAGGTCATAATAAAGATTGCAGTTGTTCTCCTGAAGTGATAATATTCTTACAGCTATCAAATCAAAGGAAAGAAATACAGAAACAAATTAAATATGCCTAATTTCTAAAAAAACAAACAAACAAACAAAAAAAACCTGCATACACACCTAGATGTATGCCTAAAAAAACATAGCTTTCTTTCCAGTTTTTCTCTCAAAGTTTCAAAGTAGTACAAGTGCCTGTAACAATAGGGAACACTCAGGAAGCTACAATATAAATATGTATTTTGTGGTCTTTGCTAAAACCTGCATTTTGAGTTATGCTTCATGGTGACGGCTTTAGAAATGTCAATGTCACAACAGACTCAAACTTTATCATAATTTGATCTGTTGTCCAAGATTGAAGTGGCATTCATATATCTGTTTTTTATTTCTTTTAAGAGACTATGGCTGATTCATTCTAAGAATTCAGAATATGAATGAGTATTCAGTACATTTTTGCTTTTTGAGTGATCACTGAGAAAAAAAATGCAGAAATTAAGACAAGAAAAATGTTTTTTTTCTCAACCTTAAGCCATCTCTGGAATTATCCTTAACTTACAAACATCAAGAGAAGCATCAGGGAAGTTACTTTTCTTTGTTTACTTAAGCTAAAGTGAAGACATTAAGTAATCATTTTAGAAATATGAGCCATCTTTATTTACTTTCTAGACCAATTAAAGGTATCAGCTAATTGCTCAATATTTCATCTTATTTTCTTTCTAGGACATGAGCTTTCAACTAAATCAAGGAACTATTATAAAAATAAGCAAGAATATGGGGCCAGCAGGTGGCATAGTGGTTATGGTACTAGACTCTCACATGGCCAACTACAGTTCAAATCCCCGAAAGGGTGCATGTGCGTGCATGACCAAAAATCCCAGGAGGATAATGGAAGAAGAGGATTGCTGTACGGGTATCCCCCTGAGGGTTGATTTCTCATTTTGTCTCTCTCTATCTCTCTCCTCTCTGGCAAGTGTACACGCCCTGTGGCAAAAACCTTAAAAATATATATACAGAAAAGTAAGACTATGACTGAGTACATAATATTGGTTCATCAGAAAAGTCATGGTGCATTTTTGCATAAAAAAACACTTCATGACTTTTCCGACAACCCAATAAGTACTTAATACATCTTGAAAAATTATAGTTTTATCTAATGTGTGTTCATGCATAGTTAATGGGGTTTTTTTTCCAAAGTTGCCTTTTACATTATTTAATTAAGCTATCTCTGAATGACTAAGTAGACATTTTCCTTGAGATAGATGTCCCCAAAGATTGAGAGTGAAGGAGAGTAAACAGCCATTCACTAATGTCAGGTGATATATCAGAAATGGACCTCTCCCTTTTTACTACTATCTATATGATTTTGATTCATTCTAATCATGTAGATTTCCCACACATTGACAGTTACACACACCTGCAAACACATACACATGCACACATGCACACAAATCTTTAGGAAGCTTACAGTCCATCCCTACTGAATCATTGACTAGAATGAGAGTATTTTCCTCTGCTAATCTATATCCTATACAATTGGAAGCAGATATTAATTCTAATTTTCAATTCACAGAATTAAATTATTTTACTTGCAGGGATGAAAATATTTGGTTGAATGGAATCTGTCTGCATGTGTATGCATGCACACATATTCAGACACACACGCACACACTTCTGTGGTGTGTACGAAAAATATTCTCTGGAGTATCTCCCTTTAGCAACGCACAGGAAACCTTCATTCAGGTCAATGAGAACTACATTCAAGTACAATGACTCAGGGAGAAAGAATTTTTAGCAGGTAATTCTTTTCTTTTCTTTTTTCTTTTTTTTCTTTTATTTTTTTGGAGAGGTTTTTGCTATAGGGTATGCGGCTCGCCATAAGAGAGAGAAATCTCACCAAACATTGGTTGCAATCAGTAGTAATCAAAGCTAGTAACTGATAAAAATAAATCATCTAAGGCCCTTCCTGAAGACAGGCTACAACATACTACAAAATGGTAACCAGGATTATCTCACTTGCTTCATTTACTCATTTTATGTATTTATATATTCAACAAATATTTATTGAGTATTTACTATATTCCAAGCAATGTACAGAGTGCTATGTACAGATCAATGAGCACAAAACCAAATCTACCTTCCAAGAGCTTATGCTTTAGCAAGACAGATGGGTTTTAAATAAACAAGTGTACAGTTAGTTGTGGTGGGATGACATTTTGAAATGTGAACTCAGACAAGAAAAATGTTTTTTTTCTCAACCTTAAGCCATCTCTGGAATTATCCTTAACTTACAAACATCAAGAGAAGCATCAGGGAAGTTACTTTTCTTTGTTTACTTAAGCTAAAGTGAAGACATTAAGTAATCATTTTAGAAATATGAGCCATCTTTATTTACTTTCTAGACCAATTAAAGGTATCAGCTAATTGCTCAATATTTCATCTTATTTTCTTTCTAGGACATGAGCTTTCAACTAAATCAAGGAACTATTATAAAAATAAGCAAGAATATGGGGCCAGCAGGTGGCATAGTGGTTATGGTACTAGACTCTCACATGGCCAACTACAGTTCAAATCCCCGAAAGGGTGCATGTGCGTGCATGACCAAAAATCCCAGGAGGATAATGGAAGAAGAGGATTGCTGTACGGGTATCCCCCTGAGGGTTGATTTCTCATTTTGTCTCTCTCTATCTCTCTCCTCTCTGGCAAGTGTACACGCCCTGTGGCAAAAACCTTAAAAATATATATACAGAAAAGTAAGACTATGACTGAGTACATAATATTGGTTCATCAGAAAAGTCATGGTGCATTTTTGCATAAAAAAACACTTCATGACTTTTCCGACAACCCAATAAGTACTTAATACATCTTGAAAAATTATAGTTTTATCTAATGTGTGTTCATGCATAGTTAATGGGGTTTTTTTTCCAAAGTTGCCTTTTACATTATTTAATTAAGCTATCTCTGAATGACTAAGTAGACATTTTCCTTGAGATAGATGTCCCCAAAGATTGAGAGTGAAGGAGAGTAAACAGCCATTCACTAATGTCAGGTGATATATCAGAAATGGACCTCTCCCTTTTTACTACTATCTATATGATTTTGATTCATTCTAATCATGTAGATTTCCCACACATTGACAGTTACACACACCTGCAAACACATACACATGCACACATGCACACAAATCTTTAGGAAGCTTACAGTCCATCCCTACTGAATCATTGACTAGAATGAGAGTATTTTCCTCTGCTAATCTATATCCTATACAATTGGAAGCAGATATTAATTCTAATTTTCAATTCACAGAATTAAATTATTTTACTTGCAGGGATGAAAATATTTGGTTGAATGGAATCTGTCTGCATGTGTATGCATGCACACATATTCAGACACACACGCACACACTTCTGTGGTGTGTACGAAAAATATTCTCTGGAGTATCTCCCTTTAGCAACGCACAGGAAACCTTCATTCAGGTCAATGAGAACTACATTCAAGTACAATGACTCAGGGAGAAAGAATTTTTAGCAGGTAATTCTTTTCTTTTCTTTTTTCTTTTTTTTCTTTTATTTTTTTGGAGAGGTTTTTGCTATAGGGTATGCGGCTCGCCATAAGAGAGAGAAATCTCACCAAACATTGGTTGCAATCAGTAGTAATCAAAGCTAGTAACTGATAAAAATAAATCATCTAAGGCCCTTCCTGAAGACAGGCTACAACATACTACAAAATGGTAACCAGGATTATCTCACTTGCTTCATTTACTCATTTTATGTATTTATATATTCAACAAATATTTATTGAGTATTTACTATATTCCAAGCAATGTACAGAGTGCTATGTACAGATCAATGAGCACAAAACCAAATCTACCTTCCAAGAGCTTATGCTTTAGCAAGACAGATGGGTTTTAAATAAACAAGTGTACAGTTAGTTGTGGTGGGATGACATTTTGAAATGTGAACTCAGATGTTTTCAATGTATTTTGGGGGCCTCTTGAACTTCCCAAACTTGTCGATTGGTAACTTCCATATTTTTACATCAGAAAAGTGAGGACAAAACTTAAAGAAAAAATAATTCAACCAAACACACCTGTTCTTAGCTTGACCCTCAGGAAGGGGCAAGGAAATAAATCTCAGGTAACGAAAAATGTTTTATTTAGTGAGCTACAATCAAGACACATATTTCAAGATGAAAGGTAAAATTTTCTAGAGGAGGGGTCAGTAGGTGGCATAGTGGTTAACATGCTGGACTCCCAAATTGTTGATTCGTCCCAACTGGCTGATTAAATATCATACGCCTTTGTGCATGCTCAAAATCCTAGGAGGAGAATGGAGGAGAAGGAATTATGGCATGGCCATTGCTCCTAGGAGGTAATTTCTCACTTTACCTCTCACTGTCTCTCTGTCTCTCTCAGGTAAGCATCCATGTCCTACTGGCAAAAAAAAAAAAACATATTTATTTCTTTATCCTAAAGGATTAGAGTACACTTTGATCATGTCCCAAAGATAGAACCATTGGTCCGGTGTCAAGTTAGGACAGAACACAAATCTTAGACTGGCTGTAAGTGTGGGAAGAGCTATTACCCTTGTGCCTATGGAGACAAGGCTGTCAACAGAAAGCAGTCTGCAAAATGTATTAAGGTGAGTGTTTCAGAGAGTTTGGCTCTGAGAGTTTTTGACATATAATGCCAGTAGCATAATTACCATGTGCTTAAAAAATGTGTGGCCAAAGACACTTGTGACCACTTGCTGGTCATGGGACTAGCAAGGATTTTAATCCAGTATGCAAGTGGAGGATGAGAAGGAAGAAAGAAAGAGGAAACCACCAGTCCTGAATGGTTGTGGCACACAGAACTAAGAAACAACTTTTAGAATGAGGGGTGAAAAGCAGGATGCTGGATATATGAGACTTTTGCATCTGGTCACACCCCTGGCATCTGGTGTTCTTGCCTGAAGCCTTGACTCTGTAAGGCCCTGTGTCCTTAGGCACAAGCCTGCTCTGGGTAACTGTTCCCATCTCCTCCTCCTCCTCCTCCTCCTCC
>NW_006160159.1:1496733-1500674 GCF_000334495.1 Tupaia belangeri chinensis
TCTTTCTTTCTTTCTGTCTTTCTTTCTTTCCTTCTTTCTTTCTTTCTTTCTTTCTTTCTTTCTTTCTTTCTTTCTTCTTTTCTTCTTCTTCATTTTGGAGAGGCTTTTTTGCTATAGGATGCATGCACTTGCCAGAGAGACAGAGAGAGGACAGAGAGACAGAAAGCAAGATATTCCCCCCCTCCCCCAGGGGGAATGACCACACCACAATCGCTTCTCCTCCATTCACCTCTTGGGACCTTGGGCCCAGCATGAGTTTAAGTCACCGGGTGTGGGACTCGAACTGTAGTCAACTACATGGGAATTTTTTAATTTGACCAGGCAGGGACAGAGCAAGAGAGAGAGGGGTAGTGAGAAAGCAAGCTGCCAGGTCTGGGATTCGAACCATGGTCAGCTGTGTGTAAGTTTAGTGTCCACACCACCTGTCAGCCACTTTTATTCGTTTGGTTTTTTTTCCCCCACTCACCAAGAATTAGCCAAAAAATGAACACAGAGTCTTATTCTTCTCTCAGGGATTCACCCATTCTAAATTTTCAATGTGTATTGGCCAACTTTCTCCAGACTCCTGCTTGAGAAAGTCTTATCTAATGGCAGCAGGGCAACTTGGCTCTTACTTATCAGGTAGTTTCCCAAGTGCTCTGCTGTGCCCTGCATTTTTCTACCTCCCCAGAAGAACAGGCTTTTGACACTCAAAAGCTAAGAGTTTATTCATTTTTACTTTACATTTCAACATGTTATTCTTCCCTGACTTTTCTGGGACAGACCAAGGGGTATAAGGAAATAAAAGGAAAAGCATTAATTAATATTTCAAAACCTTAACCTACCACATAATTATTTATGTATAGTTGTAAAAAGCCTTGAAAAACATTACAGGAGTCAAGGAGATTATAAAATAGGATGAAGCAGACTCAGTATTTCTTTCTTTCTTTTTTTTTTTTTTAATCATAAGAAGTGAAAAAAGGAACGAGAGAGAAAATAGGGAACAAGATGTATATTCCTGTTCAAATATGTGTGGAGGAAGCTTTTTAAAAAATTATTTATTTCTTCCAGAAGAGAGAGCACACCCCCCAACAGAGTCTTTTTTTTTTTTTTTTTTGGAGAGGTTCTTGCTATAGGGCGCGTGCGCTCGCCAGAACGACAGAGACAAAGCGAGAAAACCGCCCCCCCAACAGGGGGATGGCCATGCCACAATCCCTTCTCCTCCATTCTCCTCTCAGGATCTTGGGCACACGTGCACACGCGCCCAGCGTGAGTTTAAGCCACCGGGTCTGGGACAAAAACCGTGGTCAACTACGTGGGAGTCCAGCAACATAGCCATTACGCTAACTGCTGGTCCCCCCCACCCCCCACAGTCTTGAAGCCTTCATCTTGCCGCAGCCTCACCAGCCCTAGGTCATGAGCACATGCATGCCACGTATTCAGGGAGGTCTTAGAAGCTTCCTACAGGGGTCACCCTCTCAGAGTATTATGTCTTCACTGCTGTGCTACTATCCAGCTGCCAGGAGCCATTTTTAAAAATCTTCCATTTACTAAATAGAATTGATGATACATACCACAAAGTGATCTGAGAAAGATTTCATACTTGAAGACATACAGGAAAAAAGTCATAGAAGTGCTCTACTGTGATTTCAGAATTCATTTTATTATTTTTAAACACTGCAATTTTAAGATGCATATCAGTTATTTATATTATCATACAAAGCCGACATTTTAATTACAATTAGTAAAAACACAGAATTCCCCAGATACTGTAACTTCTAAAATTGTCTGAAAATGCCCACAAAAAATATAAATAAATAAGCAAACTTCTCTTTTTCACTTCCAAGCATTTCCAAAGTTTTGTGTTTTTTGTTTTTTGGGTGTTTTTGTTTGTTTTTCTTTCCCCCCAAAAACTTCATTTAATGTCTTGGTCACAGGGCATAGATGAAGAGGTTGTACAAGTGGAGTCAATAATATTTTACTCATTTTTGTTTCATCAAGTTCACTAATTATTGAGGAAGCTACAGAAACAAGACACCCAACAAGGAAAGTCCAATGGTCTTTCTAATTTCTCCTTGATAAGCATAACCCTCAAAAATTTATATGACAAGATGACATTTTTAAAAGGCAAAATCTTGGGACCAGCAGTTCATGTAATGGCTATGTCGCTGGACTCCCATGTGGTCGACCGTGGTTTGCGTCCCCAACTCGGTGACTTAAAACTCACGTCGGGCGTGTGTGCGTGCGTGCCCAAGATCCCGAGAGGAGAATGTAAGAGAAGGGATTGCGGTGTGACCATCCCCCCTGGGGGGTGATTTCTCGCTTTCTATCTCTCTGTCTCTCTCTGTCTGTCTGGTTTTCAGGGGAGTAACCATTCCCTATAAAAAAAAAAAAAAAAAAAAAAAAAAAAGGCAAAATCTTGACTATTCTCAGCTAACAAGTTCTTTGGAAGCTTCTTCAATGAATAAACTGGCAGTGCTCAAATATTTCAAATTTAAAGTGAAAGGAATCTGTAAACTTTCCTTATTTAGCAACAAATTCCCTTACTCCCCCTCCTCCTACTCACACCATAGAGGAAAAATGATGTAGATTAACACCATACACACACACACACACACAAACACCTGCCTAAAGCCAGGGTGAAACATGAAATCTGAATTTACCCTTCATTTCTTTTTAGTCAAGTTTAATACTTGCATTTTCCTCCTTAGCTTTTTCTCGTGATAAAAATGTATAGCTGTGGATTGAAAAATGAGAGACTGGACCAGCTGTGAACTAGAACAAAGTTAAAGACCACACTAAATATTTTGAGTGTATTCCAGACTTCCATGAGCTTTCCTGACAGTTGTTAATTCTGCTCTCCCTGCATCCTGTGGAAGAATGTCACAGACTCACAGTTCATGATGTAGCGCAGCACTAGTCCAGAGGTAGTACTTTTCCTTTTTCTTTAATTAAACTGTTTTCCCAACCAAGTCCAATTATTTCACAGAGTATTGGCTCTGAAGTTGTGAATTTATTAAAGATATTTGGGATACTGGTTCTGTAAAACTTAGTTACATGTGGCTATTGGATCACATATCCATTTTCCCTGCCATGTAAGAAGAAAACATCTCACAACGTAACTATTAGTTGGCTTTGTGGTGTTGGGTTAGTGTGCCAGTCTGAGGTTAGAGAGGAGATGGGATCCCAAACCCTGGTCTTTGTATTATATAGTATTGTATTTTTGATGTTGTACTTAAGGGTCAATTACTGTTTCCATTATAAACCTTGTTTTTCAAAGGTTTATAGCTCACCAATTTTCATTTTGGTATGCAAACTGCATGAATATACAGGTTTTAAAAATAGCTTAAATTGGGCAGTGCCATTTTTAGATATGAAAGCAGTAAAATACACTTTTCATTTGTTTCAGTTTGTTTTCAATCTAAAAGTTTATTCTACCATAAAATGCAAAAATGCACATTTTTCCATGCATTTTTTTGGTAATAGCTTTGCATAGGGCAAGTAATAAAAAGGAGCAAAGAATATCTTAAATGATATTTCAAGGAAGAAAACAAAAATATATCTTTTCTTATGAATATTTGTAGGTAAATGCCATTTCAGTCTAATTTCTCAAGCATCAATAAACTAATCAATCACTATTTCTTGTACCAGGGCACTCTTTCATGTCCAGTACTGTGGTAAATATTGTGAAGTGTAAAACAGCTGCCCCCTCCAATGTGCTTGAAATCCTAGTTCTTGGGATCCTTGTGGGGAACATAATTTATAAACCTGCAAATATAGATTTCTATACTATTACTTCTTAGTCAATCATAATGGGTTTTACCTGTGAAAACATCTATATGACAATGTAACGGTATTGTACATTGAGGCATTAAAGTGATAAATCATGTGGCCAAGACTCTAAGAGACAAAGTATAGTCACTTACAAAGTTGTGCAACTTATTCTTTTTTTTTTTTTTTTT
>NW_006160159.1:1500999-1504746 GCF_000334495.1 Tupaia belangeri chinensis
GAGAAATCACCCCCCAGGGGGGATGGTCATGCCGCAATCCCTTCTCCTCCATTCTCCTCTCGGGATCTTGGGCATGCACGCACACGCGCCTGGCGTGAGTTTTAAGCCACCGGGTCCGGGACACGAACCGCGGTCGACTACGTGGGAGTCCAGCGACATAGCCATTACGCTAACTGCTGGTTCCCGCAACTTATTCTTGTCCAGAAAAAAAGAATGAGGAAGATATACGGGAGTATATGGCTAATTTGTCATATATGAAAATTATCTATCTATAGTCTTGCAAGTTTTAAAACATTTAATCTGATGATCAGAATTAGAAAATCACTACTGAAGGGAAAATTGTTTTTCCTGTCATACCACATGTTTCCAAATTATAAAGTAAATTTACTCTTGTATTACTGTAAACTAAGCTTAAAACATTTGTCGACATTAGCTATTCCACTTTCTCACCCAACTCTCACTTCTCAACCTATTCCAAACTATGCTTCAGTATACCTCCCGGCTCTCAGGCTACTGTCTATACCAACAGTCTCCTGGTTACTACTGCCAATGAATAAACCTCAGCTTTCATCTTTGGTCCAGACTTACCTATGCTGAACAGATGACCACAGTTTTCTATCTTTTGTTTCATAATAATCTTTGTTATTATTTTGTTGTTGTTCAATCCAGTAGCCCTTCTCCTCCCCTTCATATTGTCATCTCTACTTCCCTTTTGGAAAATGCCCCAATGGTGGAAGGTAATGATTGCTTCCATTGTGGACACTAATGAAACAGAACCTTCTCTTTTCCTGGAACAGGTGTGTGTGGGGGTCAGTGCTTTAATTAAGGCTCAGCCAATCAGGTTGTTTTCCTTAGGGCTTTAAAGTTTGTTCAATTCAGGTTGTAGGGATGATTATAAATTATTTTCATGCCCAGTGACAGCAGCCTGCACTCCCATTCCCTTACCCCAGTCACTCAATTCTTTCTGCATTTCTAAACAATTTGTTGTTGCTGTTAGAAGGCTCATAAGCTTGCCAAAGAAAGAGAGACAAGTAAGAGAGAGAGGAGAAAGCATTGCCCATGGAGAATGGTCATGTTGTGATCTCTTTTTTTTTCCTTTCTCCCTCCTTTTGGGATTTCAGGCATGCATACACACATGCCTGGAGTGTCTCTCAAACTGCCAGGTCCAGAACCCGACCACATGGTAAGATACATGGGATCCAGCAGGCCATGGAGCCAGCCCTTCCCCTGCATTTCACTTATCATTTACATTAAGTTCTCTAGAGTTCACTTGATTTATACCTGTTTTTCAGATCTGGTTCGGTATATTCTTCTCATTTCTGTTATTTCCAGATAGTCTGCAATAAATTTAAATTTTTCTTAAGATACTCAGATTCTGTGGCTTTATAAAATAGTATCAATTAATATAATTAATAATTCTCTGGCTCTTTTCTATAGCTTTTATAGATGCATTTGTCTATATTATATTCCTTAAGTTTCAAATAAGTTACAGTTTTGCCAGATACATTTTTTTTCCATTGTCAGGAGGTCCTTCCAGATACATTTTTAAAAATTGGCAGAAGGTACACCTACTTGCAAGAGACAGACAGAGATAGGGAGACAGAAATCTAGGAATCATCTCCCATGGAGGATGGTCATGTATAATCAGTTCAACTCCATTTTTTCCTCCCCTCTGGATTGTGAGCACACACACAAGTGCACTTGGTATGCTTTTCAAGCCACTAGGTCCGGGACTCAATCAATCTGGCCAGCCCTGTGATATCCAGCTGCCTTAAACACCACACCACCAGACCATGTCTGGCCCCTTCCAGACATGTTTTAATGTCCTTTCTCATTTCACTCTACAATTAACTATCTGACTTATTCCTCTGACTTCAAATATCATTCACATCCAAATATATATACCCATTCTAAATTTCTCCTCTGAGCTTCATATTTCTTTATTCATGACATTTGCTTATTTATTTATTCTATAAATATTTAGTGAACTTTTACCTTGAATCAGATACATAATAGGAAGTAGATAGAAACTATAATAAGCAAAGTGATAATATTTTCCATTTAATGGATTTTAAATCTAAGAAACTCCCTAGTGCCATGAATCTTTAATCTAATGAATTTCATAGTCTAGTGGATGCCATAGATGCCATGTCATACTCAACATCTTAACCTGAATATCCCAAAGGTACAGAATTTATTATCTTTCTTCATTTCTTCATATATACATGAGTATATTTTTATTTATTTATTTATTTATTTATTTAGAGACATTTTTGCTTTAGGGCGCTTGTGCTTGCCAGAGAGACAGAAAGCAAGGAATCAAGAAATCACACCCCAGGGGAGAATGGCCATGCCACAATCCACAATCCCTTCTCCTCCATTCTTTTCTTGGGATCTTAGGCGTGCATACACACCAATTGGTGTGAGTTTTAAGCCTTTGTGTTTGGGACTCAAACTGAGATTGACTTCATGGGAGTCCATCAATATAACCAATACCATCTGCTGGGCCCAACTAGTATATTCTTCCTACTAGGCTCCCTATTTCTTTTTTCTTTTTCTTTCTTTCTTTTCTTTTCTTTTCTTTTTTTTTTTAAGAGAGAGAGAGATTTTTGCTTTGGGGCATATGCCTTCACCAGAGACACAGAGAGACAGAAAGTGAGTAATCACACACCACCCCCTCCAGGGAGGATGGCCATGCCACAATCCCTTTTCCTCCATTCTCCTCTTGGGATCTTGGGCATGCGCGCACACGCACCCCACATGAGTTTGTTGTTGTTGTTTTGTTTCTTGTTTGTTTGTTTTTGGAGAGGTTTTTGCTATAGGGCACGTGTGCTCGCCAGAAAGACAGAGAGAGACAGAGAAACAGAAAGCAAGAAATCAACCCCCAGGGGGGATGGCCAATGGCCGTGTCACAATCCCTTGTCCTTCATTCTCTTCTCTGGATCTTGGGCACACTCGCACATGCGCCCCATATGAGTTTAAGCCACCAGGTCCAGGACTCAAACGATGGTTAACTACACTGGAGTCCAGCGAGATGGCCATTACTTCAACTGCTGGTCCCCCCTTGTGAGTTTCAAACCACTGGATCCAGGACTCAAACTGCACTCAACTACATGGGAGTCCAGCAACATTACCATTGTGCCACCTGCTGGTCCTTAGGCACCCTGTCTCAAAGAAAGTATTCAATGCCTATATCAAGAACCTATGCATGATATTAACTTTTTTTTTCTAGTTTTGCACTTGCACTCACCAGAGACACACAGAGAATGAAAGTTAGAAGTCATCACCCCTCTCATGGGGGATGGCCATCCACAGTCTCTTCTCCTCCAGTCTCCTTGGGATTTTGGGCACAAGTTTACATGCACCCAACTTATTTTCAATCCACTGGGTTTGGGACACAAATGTGTAGTCAGCCATGTTGGGTCCAGTGCCCTAATATCCACACCACCTTCTTGCTGGTATAACATTAAATCTTTATATTCAACTCATTCCTCCTTCTGCATCAATCATTAAAGCCTGTTCACTCAACTTTCTCAATATCTCTAGCACTGTTCCCCTTTCTACCATCACTCTCCTATTACCCCTATCCCACAACAGTTTTATAAATAGTCTTGGCTTCTGTGTCTAAATTGACAGCCAGAGTACACTTGATAAAACTCAGCCTATTTATGATTATCTTTTCATTAAAAGCCTTCAAAGACTTCATACTAATTTAAAAATTAAATTAAAATCCTTTTCAAATTCATT
>NW_006160159.1:1504783-1524297 GCF_000334495.1 Tupaia belangeri chinensis
CTACACATCCTTCACTCTAGTCATGAGAAATTACCTCAAATCCACAAGTGTGTGTTCTCCAAACCACCTTATTCTTGGCATGTATTCCCACTTCCAGGTAAATGCTAACAGGGTCAACTCATTCTCAAAGCATCTTTACTTTACCTAGAAAGTCTCACTCTTCTGAAAAGACTGGGTTTCCTCTTTTATGCAATCTTAAAGCACTTTGGTTTTCTTTCTTTATTAGCTGCCATGTTTTATGCATTGATATTACTAGATTGTAAGATATTTGAAGGCAGAAACATTTTCATCTTGTATATTAGAGAAAGATAGTCAAAAGAGAAATTATATTAAGTACCTACCACATGCCAGGTATTACACTGACCTCATCATATGGGGGGGATGTAGAGAGAAAAGTGGATCTAACATTGTACAGGATTAGCAGGGATAGAAAAATAAACATTTAATTGACACAAAAATGAAAAGTCATTTGCGGATGATAGTGTATATGGTAATGTCTTTGTTTTTTCTGATATGTACATGCTTTTCGTGATGCATAAAACCATGCTTTATACTGTAAGGATGTATAGTTATAAAATGTAAATAATAAAAAATAATTTAAAAAAAGATTATAATTAGATTATGTTTGGATACTTGATAGCCTTTCCAGATTCTGCAGGATCAAAAGTATAATAATATTAAATATTGCATAAAAATATCAAGGATATTTTTCACTCTCACTTTCTCTTGGAGATGCAATGACAGTTTTCAGTGGATACAGGATATTTGATATGACAACAAATTGAATGGAAAAGCATATATTAGTCCCAAGACAAGTAAAGAGATTTGCTAAAAATATCAACCAGTGCCACTCTTCTCACTAAACTTTTTGTTTTAGAAGCTATAGTTATTTATTAAAATATTTATAATAGCATATGAGATGTATTATTATTTATTGTTTTTAAAATATATTAATAAATACTTTAAATGTCCGTTTTCCTTTCTAATTGGGTAATATTGATAGATGGAACACATTATTATTGTATGTACTCAATAATTTTTTAGTGTAACAAGATCCTGATGCCAAAAAACTTGAGAACTGCTAACATAGACTGTGAAGTAATCATAAGAGGAGTCACATAACCATGAGTGATATTGCACTATACACCACTAAAGACTAAATTGAGTACAAGTGTAGGAAACGATCAATGTTTAGAGTTCTACCCTTCCAACTCTCAGTCAGTCTCCCGGGGTTACAGGGTAGTAGTTGATGAGTAGTTGAGGATCCTCTTTAGAGTTGCCTTTTCTCTCATTTATCTATCCAAAAGCATCAAAATTTGACTTTTTTTTTTTTTGGAGAGATTTTCACTGTAGGGCGCGTGCGCTCGCCAGACAGACAGAGAGAGACATAGAGACAGAAAGCGAGAAATCACCCCCCAGGGGGGATGGTCACGCCGCAATCCCTTCTCCTCCATTCTCCTCTCAGGATCTTGGGCACGCACGCACATGCGCCTGGCGTGAGTTTTAAGCCACCGGGTCCGGGACACGAACCGCGGTCGACTACGTGGGAGTCCAGTGGCATAGCCATTACGCTAACTGCTGGTTCCCTCAAAATTTGACTCTTATGGAAGGACATGTCATTATGCTGTGTTGAATTTTCATTGAAGTATGAGTTAAATAAGGAGAGTATTGGAGCATTATTTCTCCCATTCTGTTGATAGGTTTCTTGCTTCAATTAACTCTCAACAACTGTGGATGTCATGCCCAAAAAGTATGCAATTGATGTTTGTTAAGTAACCAAATTAATGATAAATTCTTCCCCACAGTCCAGCAAAAAGCATTGCTTCAATTTTGGTGGATTAGTCTATCATCTATGTAAAAAAGTATCTCTGTAAATAAAAGTATTCAACTACCCCTTATTCAAAGTAAGTATTCCACATTCTGAAAGACTGAATATTATGTCGATGCAAGTGTCCTCAGAGCTTTTAGAGAGGATTTGGGAGTTTCTCTTTTTAAAGACTTATTTAAGAGTGGAAAAGCTACCATAAAAATTATAGCTAACAAAACTTGTTTTTTGAGGACTGGCAGGTGGCATGATGGTTGAGAGTGCTGGACTCCCACATGGCTGACCATAGTTCGAGTCCTGAAGCTGGTCACTTACTTTCTTGCTTTCTCTCTCTCTTGCTCTCACTCTCATTCTGTTCCTCTCTGGCAAAATTAGTATGTCAAATTATTATGAAATAAATTAATAAATAAATAAAGTTAAATAAAATAATTATTAAAAAACATGTTTTATTGGGACCAGCAGCTAGCGTAATGGCTATGTCACTGGACTCCCATGTAGTTGACGTCCTGGACCCAGTGGCTTAAAACTCACGCCAGACGCATGTGCGTGTGTGCCCAAGATCATGAGAGGAGAACGGAGGAGAAGGGATTGTGGCGTGGCCATCCCCAATGGGGGGGGATTTCTTGCTTTCTGTCTCTCTGTCTCTCTCTGTCTGCCTGGTGAGCACATGCACTCTATAGCAAAAACTTCTCAAAAAAAAACTTGTTTTATCACTAAAAATAATAAAATAAAATAAACTTAATATAAATATTTCAACATAAATTTTCTTTTTCTTTTTTAAAAAATTAGCCATGAATTTTATCTTTGCTGGAATTAGAGCTGAAACACAAGAATAATCTCAGAACTGATTACAAAATAATAGTACTAACATAATAATATTTTAACAGTAATATAAGAAATGATTCCTCATCTGAAAAATACAATATAGTACAATAAGATGGAGAATGCTGGCTAATTCTTAATTTAGCCTACATTAAATAACTATTATGTAGTGCTAGAATCGTAGATAAGTCCAAGGTCTTTGAAAGTCTTCACCTTAAGTAAATGAGATTTCAGATTTTATTCTCTGAGTGAACTTACTTTTATTTCCCCCTCAGGTATAAATTCACATCAGGAACTCTTTCCTATGCAATTAACAAGGTAACTGCCTTACCTACTTTGTGTTGCCCCTTCTCATTTTGGGATCTGCAAGTAGACATTCAGATCATGTGTTTGTGAGAGGCCACAGAACAATTTTCTTTAAAGCTATCAAAGCCTTCCTCATTATCCTTTGCAGGCTGTGCAGAAAACATCACAACTATTCAACATTTAACTAGAGTGCAGTAGAATGGGGTTGCAGGCCCCCTCCAGTTCCTTGGGTAAAAGCTTTGTTCATAATAAGTTTTCTGGTTTTATAAATGACCCTCAAGAGGCTCCTTCCGGTCCACTTCAGTTCCCTTTTTAGTGTCCATTGATTTTCCAGACTTTAGGAATGTGTCCTTCACCACCAGCTTTTCCATTGGCTCTCTCCACTGAATGCTAAAGGAACACTTTGTTACTTCATACATTGAGACAAGAATATCTTGAGAACTAACACACCATTTATAACAGTACAGTTTACAATAGCACTTCCTGCAGAAAGGAGGTGCTTCTCTAAGAAAACGAAGAACGATTTCTTCACCCAATTTACTTTCATAACTACAAGCAACACCCTTGTTTCTTGTCAATAAAAAGGAAGATAAAATAGAGTAGCAATCACAATACATAAATGATATTATTTGTCTCCAGAGTGCATACCAAAGAGTAGTTCACTCAAAGAGCTCGTATGAATTATGAATGGCAGGAAGGTGCAGAGAGGGAACTTTAGTACAGACCCATCTGTACTGCTATTCCACAAATATTTTAAAGTCAGAGAAGCCACACAAACTATATGATAAATTTGTAAAGGTAAAAAATTGACTTTGGCTCTTCCCTTACTCTCAATATCACTTTAGATGATATTGGGACACTATAAAATCTGTGAATCTGAAAATATAGTATTGATTAAATTTTAATATCAAATAGGGTAATCTATAAAATTCAAAAAAATCTCAGCTCCACCTACCCCCAAAATAATAACAAATAGAAAGAAAGGGAAGAACAACAAAAACCTTGAGTTTTATACTATATACACAAGTGGAATCCAGAAATATGAGCTTGTAAAAAAGAAACATTTATGTCACATCTAGCAATGTAATGGTATATGATATAGATTCTGCCCTTACCTAAATACTCCAGAGTAAAACCATTATTGTTTCTGTTGCCAAGAAAAAGCGTACTCCTATTGTAACATAATATGTTGTTATATTGTCTAGTGTTTTTTAACCTTGAAATAAAACAAACTGTAGTCATTTTCCAAAAAAAGTCACAGAATGATCAGATCATAATATCTATACTTAAAAATATTCCAAAGACTTTCAGTCTCATCCTGAAATTAATTTGTTCTAGTTATCTATGTTTTCCTTCAGTATTTTCTTTGAGAGTCTTTCAAATAAATAGGAAAAATTCATAGTAAAACAGAAAAATGTTTTCCTCATTACAGCAAAAAAAAAAAAATGGTTACACACACACACACAACACACACACCCCAAAATTCTATCTGCCCCACGCCCCAAAAAGTAATTGCTGAATTGAGACAGAATCATTCTCAGGAAGTGTAATAGGAGAAAGTGGGAAAAATATAAAGGCAAAGCCTCATCTGAATGATCCTGGTAAAGGGCTTTACCAAAGACACAGCTTAAGTTATCTTTGAAAACTGGTAAGTCACCCAGCTTGGTGGAGTTTGAATTGAATGTTCCCAAAGTAACATTTCACAAACAGGGATACCCTTCTAACTCACACTGCTCTTTCTTGAAATAGCAACACTATTTAGCAATATTTCATATCAAGACAATTACATTGTAGAATTATCGCAGTCTTAGTGCTTCATTAAAATTAAAAAAAAAAGTTAAATCCCTGTTTTGTTGAACAGAAGAAATGAATAGTAAATATTGATTTAGAATGAATGCAAACATTTCCCTAGGAGTGGATAATTACTGCCTTTCTATGCAAAACACTTATATTTGAAGAAGCACTTCACTACTTTGCCATGCGGTATACATTCTTTAGTACATTTTAAATTACACGTTGTCCTGGACAGTGTCTGCTCTATAATTTCTTGTGTCTCTACACCAGAGTCAGTATGTAATTTTAAACTACAAAATTTCTGCCAACTGGGAGAATAGGCTTAACTCTTTCTCTTTGCAAGGTTCACAAATCCTTAAATGAGGAGACTTAGAAAGTCATGTAGGATGGATGATCTCAGACTGCAAGAAGTTTAGTCACTTTTAGGCTAACAGAAAAGTCCCGTAGTAACTGTTCACAAATGTATAAACCAGAGACTAAATAGAATATAAAATTTATGTATTTAACCTAGCTTACAGCACATTTAAAAGTCAGGAATTAAATGATTAACGTAGGAAATTTTTAATGAATGCCAGGAGTTTGAATACTTACTATAGTATAGGATCTATAATTAAATTAGAGTCATTACACTTTAGACTATATCTTTCATCAAAACCTTTGAGTATTCTAGTTTTAGCTCTCTGCTACAATATTTGCAACTTACCATTGTTTAAATTATGTAAAAGAAAACATTTTAACCATTTCAGTATCATCTAGGGAGATAATAATTTAGTTCAAAAGTTGCTATTAGAATATTTTTAATTGTATTCTTAAATACGAAAGTTGTTAAAAATCACATATATCATGATATTCCTTGATTTTATCTGTAAAATTGCCCTTCGCCAAGGTAATAAAAATGCTTGTGAGATAACTTCATATTAGAAAGGTTAAAGGAAATGAAGAAACAAAAGCAAACAAATTCTAAATTTGGAGTAAAGTTACTGTGAAAGAGATAAACAAGGCCAGTGGATTATATATGTAGATACAGCAGTGTATCTGGCTTTTACAGAATCCTTGTACTTGAAGAGTGTTCAAAGTTTAGTTCCATTTATTCTCTCTGGTTTCAAATTCTTTACTACCTTCTACCTCTTAGATAATAGTTTTACAAAAATAGGAAAGATAAATTCTCAGAAAAGTAATAAAATTTCAGTGATTATACCCACAATATGAGTACTTGAAAACCATAGATCAAAGTTTTACCCTTTTTCATACCGTGTAATGTCTTGTGTTTTTTTATGTTTATACCCACTGCTGTTATTGGCTTATTTTAGACCAACTTGCTTGGTCACAGGAACTGCCTGGGGAGCTCATTTAAAATACCATTCTCAAGACCTTATTCCAGAATCTGACCCAATGAGTCTGGAACACAGCCCAGCAATCTAAATTTTTTTAAGGCTCCAGATAATTTTTATGATTAACTTTGGTAAGCTCTGTTCCAGATCTTCATCTAACCCATCCTCTAAGCTCAACTTATTTTTAATCGGCATGAACAGTAATTTCACTAGACACACTGTACAGGGAAAGGATGAAGTCTACTTCTTCAGCCAGCTCAGTGAGAAATATTCTGCCCAAATGTTTCAGTATAAAAAGAAAGCCCAACTAGGATTGACTGTAATTTATTCCAAAGTAAAACTAATTAATGCCAGGCCTGTTTTTTGATGAAGGTTTTGATAGAGGTATGCATTTAGGACCAGAAAGGTACTGAGTTATCTGGGTAGACTGAAAAGGAAGGAGATGCAGGAAATGGAAACAGAACTAAGGGAGCTGGAAAGAGAGGAGACTGATAAGATGTTAACAGTTTATCTAAGCTCTGCCTCTTGGAAATTTACTAAATTCCATCCATAGTTATGTGAGAATAGACATAATCTTCAAAAGATTATGTTGATTTTGTTGATGCTAGGAGAAAACAATTAAAACAAAACAAAACAAAACAAACAAATGAAAAAACAACCCCTCAAGCAGATAAATGATAGCATAATACTTCTGCAGAGATGATAGATATAGATAATGCTGGTTAATTTACTAGCACATGGAAATTTTTAAAATTCCAGTTTTAGTCCTAGCCATGTGAATCAAATCTAAGCTTGATTGAATCCCTGCAAGTGGTATCAAAAAATATTCTGAAAGAAAGTATTAGTAGATATCCTATATGATGTCAATACTGAAGTAAATGGCATTAATAAATATAAAACATACTTATACCAGTAGTCAAAGTTAAAATTTCATAAAGATAATAAACATACCGTTTAATGTATTTGACTTTGTCTATCATGCCCCACCATTACTCTAACCACTCTAACCAGATAATTTTATAGGATTTTTTTTGGGGGGGTGGGGGCTTTTTCAGTGTATTCCCTGGCAGTATACCAGGGAAGGTGTTAGGGAAGATGTGGCCAATTTACCAAACTATGACTTAAAGAAGAAGCCCATAGACCAAGCTATAGAATTTGGTCCTTGACTCTACAAATTCACTGCCTTTAGGAACTCTTATTTTATCTCATCCAAGCCAATATTGATTGTAACACGCTTTCCAATGTCAGAAATGTTAAGAGATGAAAAAAAATGTATGTGTCTTAGAATCCATATTGTATAAGATCTCTTAAACTTAAGAGAAAGAAAAGACAGGCAGCCTCCTGAGGTTTTAACGGTGTTTATTGAAGAAATTCAAAACTTTTAAACTGGCCAATAAAGGGCTAGATACTGCCAATTTTTTAGCGTGTTCCCGGGGTACTGGCATGTGAGATAACAAGAGCTACTAAAATAACTTTATCACAGCAGGAGGACTTTTCTCCTCTCAGATGAGGCTGTGCTAGACAATGAACAAGAAGCATATGTCGAAGGACAGATCTCAGAGCAGCCACATTGGTGGACTGTGGGAAAGTCAGCAGCAACAGAAAAGTCCGGCAACTCTCGTTCAGAAGAATATCTTGTATGTCAAGGACTCATGACCATTGTAAGTCATTTCCCTTTTCTCCTTTTCTAAGTGGTAGTTTTAATTACTTTATCCCTTCTTTCATGTGCCATTGTCTATGAAGGGTATAATTAAAGATATCATTTAGCATTCAGTGAGTGGACCATGAAATTTCACATCAGAACTAAACTCAAGGCAAATTTCTACCATCAAACATCCTGAGGTTGGACTAAGATGCAGTAATGGGATGAAATTAGCTTTCTATCTCCTTTGGAAGGGACAAATATGTTTATTGTATGTATGAGGCATTGTTTGGGCGAACCTTTACAAAATTGTCCCTATATGAAGAAGATTGCATGCAAAGAAAAACAGAGCACACTGGTAACTTGTTAGAGCATGTCCATTGCAGGTAATGGGGTAAAATCTAGTCTTCATCATGGGAAGTGTCGCTATGCCACATAATTTTGATACTGTTTTCTAGGAATGCTAGCTGTGAGATTTTTCTATACAGAGGGCATATTTACCATCATATGAAGACAACTTGATAACAATGAATCCATCATGGAGGAAAGTCAGCCCTGGAAAGGAAGGGAGAGAGTAAAAATTGTGTGTGTGTGTGTGAGAGAGAGAGAGAGAGAGAGAGAGAGGAAGGATGTGTGGTTGAGGGGGGTGGGAAAGTGGTATGAGAATAGGAGAGACCACAGGAAGAGAGAATTCCTAAAAACATGAGAAAATATAAAATATAAATATAAAAGAGAGTTTGAGTTGATTTTTTGACAATTGAAAGAGGCCTCATTAGTAAGGAATGAATTTGCTTCGCAAAGGTAAAGCCAAGTAAGAAATTTTTCATTGACTTCTTGGCATTAAGTAAGTGAAAGTGGAAAAGGAAAGCAGATTTCTTATTTTATCTTCAGAGGGAGACTGAAATTAAATTTATCACAATAAACAACGAGGAAATATCCTGCTAATGAAGTCAATACTCAATGGCAATAGCAGCTAGCACTTACTGAGTTTGTATTATGTGCTTGCCATGTGAACTATTAACAATATGTTTATATTAATCCTTTCCATCTATCCCTCAACAGTGAAATAATGTAGTTTGTTTGACTTATTCCATTGTGCTAATAAGAAAACTGAGGTTTAGAGAATGATAAACAATTCGTTCAAGGCCACACAGTCAGCAGGGATTGGAACTTAGGCTCTTTGCCCTTACTCATCCATTGGGTTCAAATTGAGACAAGTATAGCACTTCCCAAATACCACTGGGGTTTGTGCATTTATCATTACCTCCTGTCCAAGTCCAGGATAAGAGAAGAAAGTATTTCCCCTGTGCCAGCAAGGCCCCTAACACAGCTATACCGACATTATTCAGCAAATCACATTCCGTTAGTAAGCATGGTGAGAACTCCATGCCTAAATACTAGAGATGGCTTTCCAACAAGCACAATTCTAAGTAGAAATAGAGTAAAAATTTCAAAAGTAGTAGAAGTGGAATTTTGAGCATTAGAACAGAGTCTAATTTGCCTGGCTGTTATTCCAACATTGAGCTCAAACTCACCCTTCTTCAGTCCTTGCAGAGGGACACCATTTCAGAAAGCTGAGTGTTCAAAGGAATTCCGCAAACAGCATTCTTAATGGCAAAGGATAAAGCATCACAGTTGTGGGGAAAGTTGTGCATCTACCAGGAAAATATTCATCAGCCTACCCAGTTGGTCATTCCCTTCCCCTCTGGCTATTTGGATATACTTGAGTGTGTATTAAAATACCCACGAGATCTCCCATCTTAATTATGAAGCCTGAGAAAAAATGTCCAGTGAAAGTTATTTTCAGGTATAAAATTAGAAACTCCTTTTAACTCCTTTGCCTCAAGATTTACATAACTGTGAGGGCAGAGGAATCACATGATAAAAATACCAGCGACTACAGATTATAAAAGAAAAGTAAACCAGCTGCATGCCAGTTTTGTGCTCCGAGTGCCAGAAGAGACCAAAATCATCATGACTGAAAGAAGATGCAGTGTGGAGAGAAAATCTCCAGGATAATCAAGGGATATATTTCCAACTCTATTTTCCCCCACAGAACTGTTTTGTTTTCTCACATCAATGAGCTAGAATAAAATGTGGATCCCATGATCACGCTGGCAGAAGTCACGCTCCCTACCTGGATGCTCGCAAATTGTAAATCACAACTTTACAAGGATTTAACTTTTCCCTTTCCAAAATAATCAAACGTTGTGGTGAGGGGGCCACTAATCATGACAAAAAATATACTGCAGATTCTTTCTTTTGGTGCCAAGTCCAATAAGTTCTCTGAGTGAAATTAAATGCACGATCTTATTCCAAACCACAGCTTCCCTTGGGGATCTGCAAATCTCAAGTGGGGGCTGAAAGGCCAGTTGTATCAAAGCCCAGGGTTACGCCCATTTTTTTAAGTCTTTTTTTTTTCCTTTTAAACTGCTGCCTGTAGTAGAAACAGCCCAGGCCCCTCTGCTTGCCAGCCTCTACAGTTAAATCAGCATCTTCATACTTTCCACATTCTGCCTCTAAAAAGTGGGCCAGTGCCTGACTTCTCTTAGTTTCTCACAGTTTTTGTTTGTTTTAAGATATTCTCTACTGAATTCCTGGGAAGAGGGAGGGAGGAGGAGGAGAGAGAGAAGTATGCGTGTGTGTGTGTGTGTGTGTGTGTGTGTGTGTGTGTGTATTTCTGTTATGTTGTAAGTAATGACTGACTCCATCTCTTAGATCTACAGTATCACAGGAATTAGAGACTAAAAAGACACATTAGGTCATCCTGCACACCCTGTGCCAACACAGTGCTATTCCCTACAGTAGATGATCTCTTTGGAGAGTTTTTAGTATGTTTAAAGAGCAGCCAATGATAACAGTTTCATTGTATTTCTTCTTACTGCTTTGTTTTGCCCAGTCTCCAACATGCCATTTTCAAAGATGCTCCAGGATGACATCTCAAAGGATATTTTTTGAGTGCCCATGAAGTATTAAAACATTTGTGCTGTTCAAGAACTATGTTTTATGAGTTCAACATGGAAGCGACCATAAAACACATTGTAAAGTCTCAACATTTAGTATCGGGACAATAATGTCACAGTAAGACAATTACAGGGCTGGCTCCATAGATTAGAATTAAGGAAGTTGAATCTCACATGGCCAACTGCAGTTCAAATCCCAGCCCAAATGACTTGAAAAACATGCTAGGTGCATGTGTGTACACACCAAATCCGAAGAGGATATAGAAATGGAGGTGTGGCCACACCCCATTGAGGGATGCTTGCTCTCTCTTCCTCTTTCTCACTCTGATGAGCGCACATGCTGGTAATTTTAAAAATGCATAGACATATTCTTTATGTGTGGTGTATTATGCACAAATATGACCATGTTAGTATGCATACTAATACTCTTCATTACCCCAGATTGTTTCCATTTCCTTAAACTTGTGTCAGTGCTGTGTAATTCACATAAATATGATCCAAAATATTTAAGGTTATATTTCTCACAAGTTTCCTCTCATCTCTATTAATTTACACATTTTAAATACCAACTTTCATAGGGAAATATTTAACTACAAGGATATTTTTTCATCAGGAAATTATTTAACTCTTCCTAAGTAGTTTTGTTTTTCTTCTATTCTGATGCTAAAATATTAGAGGATTTGGTTACTGTTTTATATGACAATCCTAGCTATCCCTACCTATTGGAGCACTAGTTTCAGCATCTAGAAAAGGAATAATATGTTAGGGGAACCTAGCATGTAGAATGAACATACTATGTGTTTTTGAATGCTATCTTAAACCATGAAAATTAACTCTAAGGAATAAAATTAATATTTATTATCTTATGCTAGTACCATAATCAACTCTGATAAAATATCTGTGTTTTATTATACCACATTCTAAATTACATTGTCTTTATCTAGGTATAATGTAGGATGCATTTTCACTTTTAATCATTCTACTAAGTTGGTCCATCCTCAATATGTACAGTAGACAAAATGTTATTGCTATTCTACTAAGAGGCGACAAAGGTTAGTTATCAATGTCTGAGTAAACACTTCACCAGTTTTGAGACTGTGGGCACCACTGGACTTGAATTTAGTTAAGCTGTCTATCCTATGTCATCATATCTAAGATGCCATAGATGCTAGATGTCATAGATACTAATACTGAGAATGATTTGATGTACCATTAAGAAAGTAAACACACTGCTAATTAAACAATAAAATGCTTGCTTATTACTTCACCAGTAAAAAAACATAGGAGATGTAGCTAGTGAACCACTAAGTTCTCTTCCAATTGGAAGATTCTGGTGGTGATCTAACCATTACTTTACAGTCATTCCTAGTTTTTTCTAAGACAAAATGAAGGTATTTTTGCCTCAATACTCTCTAAGATCTATCCAACTCTAACATTCTATTGTTTTATATGTGAACCAGTCTAATCTGTTATCATTATGTTTTTGTTTTGTTGGTTTGGGGGTTTTTTTTGCAAAAATTTCCTTCGGAGGAGGTTTCTTTTTGTTTTGTTTTGTTTTTTGGAAATGTAAGTCACTTTTTCTATATAGCAACTAGGACATGGTGATCCCACTCCAAGGGCAAGGAGCCTTGATCTTCCGTGTGTGTTTTGATCACCACCACTTGGTGACAGGAACATGGACAGTTTATTTCCCAAGTCTCTTCTTTCAACTACTGAAAACTCCATTTTCCATCTTCCATGAACACAGTCTTGCCTCATGCAGCTCCTAAGCAGAGGCAGTCCACCCACACAGCAGTGTGAAAGTCAGAGCCAGAAAAGCCCTGTTAGGTCATGTAGGCCACACCCCTTCCAGAGCAGGAAAGTCCTCTCCAACTGACATTTCGGTTCGTCTTCTGGCTCCAAATGTGGCCGTGCTTCAGTGGTTCCTGGATATGGTTTGAATAACAGTTTATAAGCATTCTGGGATCCTTGGAAAATAAAAGTTTCATATAAAGTTATATTGCAATTTTGCTTATTATAAAGATTTTTCTAATCTTCCTGAGAACAGTCTCAAGAAGATTTCTCAAAGAGGAATAGTACTAACATGGCTTTTAACCTGATTTTTATCAAAACTGATACCCAGTTAATGTAATAAATGTACAATAGAAAAATTAGTTGTTCTAAAATTTTAAATACTAAAGTACTATGTATTAATTACAGCTAATATATTTGCTCATATTTTCCACAAGTTAAAATATTTATTTATTAGCAATGTAAATTCTGTTTGTTTTTAATTATAAAACAATATATTTGTATTATATTCATATCTTTGGATATGAAGACTTATAACTGTTAGTTTGCTAAATGTTCAATATTTTGAAAGTCTGTTTGCTTGTTTCATTGTGCTGAGCAATACAAATTCAACTTAACCTTACTCCAGGTGACAAGAAAATCAGCTGATTAGCACAAATGTCAAGCACCACTAGGAATTCAACCCAAGTCCTCGGCCACAATCCAGCCACTGCTCAGGCTCAAGAATAATTTCATTATTTCTTTGTTAGTAAGAGAACATAAAGATTAAAAACAAAAGTTCTAGATAATCAGAGTAAGAAGAAACTTGCTTAATACAACTTCCTTCTCTTAAAAAGCATGAGACAAATGAGACAAATATCCTAAGTTATTTGTTTTTACTACATACACAAACAATATTAGAAATATAGTGCTCTTTTACAGAGTTGAAAGCTTTACTGTGGTGATACAGCGTCGCTGGTCATTGCTAAGAATGTCATAGAAATAGGGTCAAGAAAGAGCCAATGTCTAAGTCCTAAGCTGTGATCATATTTACAAGGCCAGATTTTCTTAATTAGTCACTGGTAATAGCAACTAGAAAGTGACCCACAAAATATAAAATACTATTAAAAGTTACAACAGCAATAATGGAAGAATAGAATGAGTTCGGTTACTCCATACATGCCTCTCTAAGGAAGAACGATGCCAGCAAGTAGTGGTGCTGCAGTCAAAATACGCTTAAGAAATTGGTATTGTTTTAGATAATTCAATGGATTACCTACTTATCAGTGAGATCTTATACACTAAATATGCCTTTCTGATTTAAACAATTTTTTTTTTGCCTGAGAGCACATACATTCACCAAAGAGAAACAGAGAGACAAGAAAGAAGAAAGCATTTTCCATTGGGCATGGTCATGCTGCAATCCCTTCTTCTCTCTCTCTCCATCCTGTAAGGACTTGAGTCAATACTCAAGCCCTGGATGTCTCTCTAGTTTCCATGTTCAGGACTTGAACCAGGGGGTCACCCATAGGGGATCCAGCTGCCTTAACCACTAGGCTATAGAGCCAGCCTAACTTTTTTATTTTAAGAGATTGCTATATTGGAAAGCTCTGAGTAAATACTGCCTATTCTGACACAAAACTAATAATGCATAGGAACCCATTTGTGGTTTTGATTGGAAAAAGAACCTCAACTTCCAAAGCTTTCTAATGAAACTGAGCTTAGACAGAGATACAGACTTTTAGAAATATAGTTTTTAGGGACCAGCAGTTAGCGTAATGGCTATGTCGCTGGACTCCCACGTAGTCGACCGCGGTTTGAGTCCCGGACCCGGTGGCTTAAACTCACGCCGGGCGCGTGTGCGTGTGTGCCCAAGATCCCGAGAGGAGAATGGAGGAGAAGGGATTGCGGCATGACCATCCCCCCTGGGGGGTGATTTCTTGCTTTCTATCTCTCTGTCTCTCTGTCTCTCTGGCGCGCACACGCGCCCTATAGCAAAAACCTCTCCAAAAAAAAAAAATCATTAAAAGAAATATAGTTTTTACAAATGTCTAATTTTAGAATTGAATAGTTATTATAATAAAATCTCTATTTGATTTATATTTTAGAAATTTAATCAGAGTGCACCTTTAGAAGCCTACAACATGAATTTTTTCAGCATGCGCAAGGTGCGTGTCAATCAAGTAAAAAATTTTGCCATATACATCATTATCAACAGGTAATTTTCCATTCTTGTGTCTGTTAAATGCTTTTTATTTTCTAAGCCCCTCCCTAGCCCCCTACCTCTCCTATGCAGACTCCTATGCAGTCTCTGGTATCTACATCTCTGCTCCCTGCTATTATACTTTCTGTTCTTTCAGTTTCTGCCATAGAATGCAGATAGTCAGTATATACTGAGTGGGGACATACAATGCCTATCTTTCATAGTCTGGTGCCTATCTTTCATAGTCTGGCACATTTTATAATATGTTTTCATTTCTCTGTATATGCATAATATGCATGAAATAAAGATGTATGTGCATGTACATAATAACTTATCTATGTAGTTTTTACTAAACGTCACCTTAAATTTTAACGGAAATAGAAAGTTATTTTATTTCTTCTATAAGTAGTAGTCCAGCATCTTATATATACACAGTCCTGTGCTTATCTATTAAATAAAGGGTATTAATAATGGACATAAAAGAAATTTATAATTTCATGTTTTTCACAAAACTAGAATAAATCTTTAAAGAAAAAGGATGTTCAAGAAATAACTAATGAGAACATGAGAAGTACAATTTTTTTAATCAAATTTGAAGAACATAGACTGAGTATACACTAGCAGAAAGTATTTTAAGGTTATATAGGATAAGAGGCCAAATCATTAACAAAATGAAAACAACAGGTTCAGCGGTTTTCTTTCTTTCTCTTTCTTTCTTTCTTTCTTTCTTTCTTTCTTTCTTTCTTTCTTTCTCTCTCTCTCTCTTTCTTTCTTTTTTTTTGGGGGGGGAGAAGTTTTTGCTGTAAGGTGCATGCACACAACAGAAAGACAGAGACAGACAGACAGACAGACAGAAAGCAAGAAATCACTCCCCCCACCCCCCGGGGGGGATGGCCCCCCCACCATCCGTCCATTCTCCTCTCCAGATCTTGGGCACGCATGCACACACACCCAGCATGAGTTGAACCGCAGCCGACTATATGGGAGTCCAACAATATAGCTATTATGCTAACTGCTGGTCCCTTAAAACTTGAATAGTAAATACACAAACAAATGTATAAGAATATTAGTAAATTTTCCATCTAAGATTCTACATTGAAATGCAGCCACCTAAGGCAATACAAAAACACTAGAATTTATGGCATATTGACTAAAATATAATTTTTTGTGTATTTCTCATTTAACACATCTATCCAGTTAATTCTAAACATTATTGTCTAGTTGAGAGCATTATAGATCTTGGGACCAGCAGTTAGCGTAATGGCTATGTCGCTGAACTCCCTTGTAGTCGACTGCAATTTGGGCTCCAGATCTGGTGGCTTAAATTCACACCGGGCACGAGTGCATGCATGCCCAAGATCCCAAGAGGAGCATGGAAGAGAAGGGATTGCGGCATGGCCGTCCCCCCTGGAAGGTGATTTCTTGCTTTCTGTCTCTCTGCCTCTCTCTGTCTTTCCAGTGAGCACATGCACACTTTAGCGAAAACCTCTACAAAAAAAAAAAAAAAAGAGAGAGTGAGAGAGCAATATTGATCTAGAACATGTAAATTTTAGGGACAATCTAGGTGCTAACATGACTACCAACACATCTCGTTTCAAGTTCACTTTGAATGACTAGGACTACAGTAAGGCTGCTTGGGTTACTGCTCTGAAAATCCAGAGGCCTCATATTGGCTCAGCAGAAAAAAATTGTGATCAATTATGACTGCCTGTCATGACAAAGGAACGGAGAGTGAGAGAAACAGAAGCCCACTCGCCACTTATTTGATTTTCCAATCCAACCCTCTCAGCTTACAGTTAAGGAATTGGGACCGTGGCAACTTACATTTAGTAATTGTGTGTGTGTCCTTTTTTTTTTTTAAATTAATTAATTTATTTTACATTCTTTCACTAAACATCACCACAGCATACAAAATGTGATTTCCCATTCAGAATTCACTGTAAATTGGTTTGATCATATATGCCATCATCAACAAATAATTTTCATTTTTCTAAGGGCCGGAAAACTTGGCTAAAATTTAGATAATACTGGTTGTTGTGTCTTTATTTTCAGTCCTCTGACTTCTCTTTCCACCATTGCATTTCAGGTGCTGATTACTTGAAATTCTACAAAATTCTAAAAAATAAAACTAATAATGTAAACAATAGAAGTAACTAATATATAGTTCACTTGAACAATAACATGGTCTTAGGATGAAAAAATTCATTCTATATATTAAAAAAAGTAATGCTTAAACATATTCTTTTTTTTTTTTTTTTGAGAGGATTTTGCTACAGGGCGCGTGCACTCGCCAGACAGATGAGAAAAAAAGAGAGATAGAAAGTGAGAAATCACCCCCCAGGGGGATGGTCACGCCACAATCCCTTCTCCTCCATTCTCCTCTCGGGATCTTGGGCACACACGCACACGCGCCCGGCGTGAGTTTTAAGCCACCGGGTCCGGGACTCGAACCGTGGTCAACTACATGGGACTCCAGTGACATAGCCATTATGCTAACTGCTGGTCCCTAAACATATTCTTGAATCTAGTCAAGCTCCCAATATCTTTCTGAAAAAAAAAATTCTTATTAAAACTGAATTTCTCTCCTAAAACAGTCACTCCTATCAGATACTGTTTTCCCTAAAACCCTTTCCTTAGGTTCCTTTCTCTCCATTCAGAGAGTTTATACATCCATCTAACTTAATCCCATTCATTGTGATTGTAAAACTTGTACTGAAGTGTAGAGGAACCAATAATGTACCAACTTCCTCAAAAACTGCACCCAAAAATGTTTCTGAGTATCTCATGTTACTAGTCATATTCCCTTAGAGTTTGTAACAAATGTGGAATATCCATTGGCCTAGCATTTACCTTCTATAACCAAACCAAATCTAGAATTATTTTTCAGAAGTCAAAATAGAATGTCCTAGGTAATGAAATGGCTTTTGAAATGATGACATTTAGATATCTAGTGTCTATACCAATATAAAATACCCAAGAACTACTGGGAATTTTTTCACTTAAATTTCCTTTTGTCACTTAGTTGTTTATTTTCGCTTGTTTTTTTCATTTTGTATTCAAGTACTTTTACTTGAGTGCACTTGCACAGACAAGAAAACAATGGTCTTTAGACAATGGCTCCTGGTGAGGAAACATGCCAGAATCATGAAGATGGCTTGTAATAGAGGTATCACATAACCTCTTGGATTTCTTCCCTGCATTTTCCAGAACTATCTCTATTTTTTATTAGTAAATCAATAGTATGCCTTTATTATGTAGGCCTTCTTATGAAAATCCTTTAACATAGGCTACCCTTTTAAAAATAGCATAGAATAGGGCAGTCATGGGGTATGTTTTATGACTTTTTCTGTTTCGCCTCTGCAGCTGCCCATTGAGATATTTTGGCTCAGGTTTACCTATCATGGCAGCATGGGACCATGGGGACCCATGGATGGTTGTAATGAGGGGCTCCATTAACCAGTTTCATTATTTCAGAAGGCCTAAGGGAATGACACATTCACCAATAATAAGGCTGCTAAAGCTGGAATGTCAAATTACTTTGCTTTGGGGCAAATTCTTATCAATTTCATATGAAAACTCTTATTACCTCATGCTGATCAGAGTCTCTGATTGGCAACTATGTATGTGTCTGATTAATAATGTGTGAAATAAAAACAAATGAATTGTTTTGTTTGGACATTAAAATTGTTCAAAAGATAGGGGTCACACACAGAAGATAATCAAAGAAGACTAATTTACATCAAGTGTTAAATGTCAATAAATATCTTTAACAATGATAGTGATGATGATGCCATAAATAAAACTAATGTGGCACTTACTGAGTACCAGGCACTGTTCTAAGCATTTGACAAAGGGCCTTCAAAAAGTTCATGGAAAAATGAAATAGAAGTATGAGTTGTTTGGTTATATATGTATATATTTCATGCATAGTTTATCATTATATCATTATCATTATTATATACATGAATATGTATATATTCATGTACATACACTAATTTAGTCAGTCAATACAACAGTCATATTGTTGTAAAGTAAGTCCAGAGGTAAAATAAGCCCAAGGTAGGGTTATAAAATAAGAAGTGAGGCAACAGCAGATGGCATAACAGTTTTGTTGCAGGACTGCCATATGGTGAACCATAGTTCAAGTCCCAGACCCAGTGGCTTCAAAATCACACCAAGTGCATATGTGTGCATGCCCGAGATCCTGGAAGGAGAATGGAAAAGGGATTGTAGCATGGCTACTCCCCCTGGAGGATGAATTTTCACTTTCCCCTCTCTATCTCTCCAGTGAGTACATGTGCCTTATAGCAAAAAATCTCTCTCTAAAATAAATAAATAACATAAAAAAAGAATCAAGCATACTGAGGGAAAAGGTCATAAAATAGCCCCATGGCCATATAGAAGTGAATGCGGATGCAAGAATTCAAATGCAGGCATTGTGGCCTCCTGAACCATTCTCTCAAGTCTTCCTTTCAGGAAAAACTCTGGCTAGTGTCTTTTTTTTTAATCATAACAATGATAACAGCACAGTTGCTTCCTGATCTGTAAAATCAGAGTATTAATAGTTTATTCATGACTTATTAATAAAATTAAATATATTGACTTGTAAATTTTGAGAATACCTGTTACAAGATAAGTTCAGGTGTTTGCCAGGTAAACTACAGAGCAGTCATTCTCCTATTGAGCACAACTCAAAATCCTGAGGCCTCTTACCTGGATTCCATATGAGCAAAAATAATCACTTTGAAAAGGACCTTTCTTTAATTATCAGTATGCAAGGAAATTGAACATGCTGCTAAAAATAAACCAGTAAACTCATTATACTGGTAGAAACTAGTGAATATTCCTTGAGTGAGAG
>NW_006160159.1:1524553-1542242 GCF_000334495.1 Tupaia belangeri chinensis
GAGTCCAAGAAAATATGATACGATGTGTTAAGCACAGACACATGAAACCAGGCACTGAACACTGCTGGGTACATTTTCCGAGGTTTTCTTTCCTTTCTACCTCTTCAGAGACACTCCTGTGAATTAGTAATTCACCACTAAATCTGTGTGAAGGGAAACAAACTTTTAAACTCTAACACCCACATGACATGTGCATTCCTACGGCAAGCATATCATTGCATAATGTTGTTCACTTTTAATAAAACTCCATCCTTTGAAGCTCTATTGTGGAGGAGAGTAAATCCACAGAAGCTTTGAAGTATACTCCCTTAAATAAAGTAAGAGAAAAGCCATTGTTTATTTCACTACTATTTAAGAGTTAATGAGAGATTTGCACCTGTACAGCTGTTCTGGACTGAAACTAGCTCATGGAGCGAATGTGTTTTCTGCTTGAGACAGTTGTAAATGCCTTGAGTAAAAACACTGAGGACTGCTAATGGATAGGTTTATTTTAAAGCATGCCATCTGCTATCAATCATAGAGAAGTATAGGAAGCAAGTTTGGCTGGGCTCCCTCCTTGCAAGCCTGATAAAGACAGGGCTCCAGGACTCGGGAACATTGAGTCCTCAAGAGAATAAAACATCAAACCTACTCAGCAGCTCCACTAACAATAATAAAAATGCCTCTGCCTAAAGGTGACATTCTGAATTTACGATTATTTGTGTCTATAAAGTGTATTCTTTGGCTCCTGACTCATTCTGACTGTCTCACTCTGAGAACAATACATTAAGCCTGCCTGGAGTAAATGGAAATCCTATCCTTTTATTAAACCAGCAGCCAGTACCTGAGACGATCTAATGCCCTGTAGGTTCACAGGAAGATTTTCAGCTCTGTTCCATTCCTTTATAAATATTTTTCATTAAAAAATTACAAATAAGATCTCTATTAATGCACTGACATATATGAATGATGTAGTCAAATTTACATTTCCTAAAATTAATTTAAAAAATTATTTAGAAACTAATCCTACTATTCTTCTATCATGTGCCCATTACGACACTGATGGAAAACTACATATTAGAGGTATGTTATCATAAAATTTAGAACCAGTTGCTCAGAATTGTTCTTTATGCCGTATGGACCAAGCATGTTTTCAAGAGGACAAACATTATTTCCTCGGAATTCTTCCAACTATGGAATCATAACCAATATTGCTTTCAAAAAATGGATCCCAAAGTATTCCTTGAAAAATGCCGAGCCTGGCTTATTAAAAGTGCTGCCTGCTGAAATCCTCAGTGGATAAAATGAGTTGTGGTGGCATTGGAACCTTCCACAGCTTATAATGTTAGATTCTGCCTCAAATCTGCAGCTTCACTTAATTCTACTGCTAGCTGGGAAAACGGAGTTGTGAGTGTTTAGGGAAAACCCACCTGGCCAGCAAACTCATGAGCCTAATTAAAGTTAATAGAGAAATTAAAAGAGGAAAACATTGGCTCAGTAGTAGTGAGAAGAAATGTACAAGGCAATAGAAATTCAGGAAAAGAGCTTACATTTTTGTGTTACACATTTATTAGAAACACTCTGTAAAAAAATGGAAAAGGAATTGGTATTATTTGACTCCCTATGTATTATAGGTGATATGTTACAGTTCAATAAGTGAATTTGTAATAAAGAAAATCAACAGTTTAGGTTAAATGTAAAGAAATGGAAATACTTCATCAATGAGCACACTTGCAGATCTGGCTTGTACCAGCACTCTGCTAGGCTCTAGGATATTAAGAAAATAAAAGCCATTATCCCTCCCCTTTGTAGAGGAAAAAGCCTAAAACACTTAATAGACTTCTAGAGTAATATAAGAGTGTTAATCTAAGAGCTAAGTTCTTAGATAAAGATAGCACATTCTACGGGAGTTCAGAAAACAGGGAGAGCAGCCAGGATCGCAGTACTCAGAAAGACTAGTAAAAAAGTCTTGCATGGTTTTCTTAAAAAGAAGAGAGAAAATAAGTGCATGAGCTTAAAACAATTCTTACTTTGAAAGATAACAAAGAAATGTACTTACTGAAATTTCAGTGTACTTTTTGATACAATATGTGATTTATTGTCAAATCAAATTATACATCATTCCTGGCACAGAAAGAGGCCCCAACAATGCTTTTGGCATCTGACAGGTGTAAAAGAACAACCCAAATGTCCATACTGACCAAGAGGAAATGTATCAGTACTATAGGTATAAAGGCAACTAGAGCAGAGTCAGTGTGGAGAGTCGAAGGTCATTTGGCTTAACTGAAGACTCAGCCTCTACTCTGTCGAATGAATCAGTGCTATGAGAGGAACAGGATCCATTGTTGCCAGATCTCCAATTTACTGAAGGAAGCAGCTCTGCCTTCCCAATTTTGTAAAGCTTTTTCTTTAATTGCAAAGGGCACATGCACTTACCAGAGAGAGAGAGAGAGAAAGAAAGCAAAGGAGAGAAAACATTCTCCAATGGGGTGTGGTCACACCACAATTCGTTCTCCTCTGTCTCTCTATTCCTGTCAGGAGTTTGGGCATGCATGCACACACCCACCATGTTTTTCAAGCTCACTGGAGCTGAGATTTGAACTGTGGTCAGCTTCCTCGACCACTAGCAATGAGGGCAGCTCCCCAATATTGTAAGAAATTTTAAGGTCAAACAAAACACCTTACGCTATGGCACAAGCCTACCAATACTGTCATGGGCTTTTCAATATGCCATGTCATAGAGAAACCTGACTCTTCAATTCTGGGAATCCTGTAATCAAGTCTATGGGTGCTACCAAACGTCTCCTACATTACATTTTAAGTCCTCCTACATGGTAGTATCGCCTAGCTTTCCATGAGGCCAATTCTGTGAATTGTTTTAGAAGAGCCAGTCTGTTCCTTCAAGTTTTGAGTGAGAACTAAAGCTTAGTTTGTTTTGTACACAAGATTTCAAATCCCTGACAAGTAATTCAGTAGAGCACTAATGAACAAACTATTGTGAGGGGCCTGTGCTGCTCTGATTAGACATTAGTGACCATATCAAGAAGAGAAATACCTGAAAATTAGCACAATAATTTGTTTCTCTAAACCTGGATCATTTCATCTCTTTTCTCAAAAGAGCAATAGTCCATGAATATGGTGAAAAAATTAAAACTGCATTTGTAAAGTGATTTCTAAAAGACTTTAATGTTTTCAATGAAAAGGATAGGTCATTAAAATATAGTTAATAAATATTATTCTGAAATCATTACCTTATATACTCTCTATTTAGCAATTACTGAATTATAAGAAGATTATGATACCAGGTAGGTATTGTGTGATGTTTATACAATTAATATTTGTCAAATAAGAACTATACACTGGGAAAAGAAAGTTTAAATCAAAATAAATCTATTATTATCCTCCAGAAAATGTCATTTTTCATACCATTTAAGAAAGTACCTATATGAATTATTTAAATAGTGCTGCCAATTCTAGCTATATATAATTTTATGCTACCAGGAAGGTGTTTTCAGAAACATCATACTTTTATTAATTCAGTCAACAAGTAGTTATTGAATTCTGATGAGGTTTAATTCTTGCAGACAAATAGAATACCTTACTAAAGGAACTTGGAGTTACTGAATAGGGAATCATTTATTTTCATTTATTTTTCTTGTATTTTGGATTAAATGTTCCCTGTTTCAATATCATCTGTGGTAAAAGTTAGAAGTATAATAGCAACAGGTTCAAGGACAGCAACTCATGCCGCATATCAACACTGGTCAGAGATTGTCTACACAAGGTGTGAATTTGGAACAGAAAAGGGTAGGATTCTTTTCCCATTGTATTCTGCTCAAGGTTTTTCCCCTTAAAATAAGTTGAGAACCATGGTGTAAAGAGACCTCAAGAACAGGATGACTGACCACAAGAGGGGGAAAAAAAAAAAGACTACAACTTGCTCCCAAGGACTGGACAAAATTGTTTTAAACAGGAGGCTTGGAATCTATCAGGGTTCTGTCAGTCACTTCCTTCATCTTCCTCTCCCTTACTCCCCTTCACCATCATCTTCATCTTCTTCACCTTCATCCTCATCCCCTTCATCAATATCTTCCAATCCCTCTTGTTCATTGTCTTCTTCTTCTTCCCCTTCTTCATCATCCATATTGGGAACCAAGTGTAACGGATTTGGCCAAATATCATCTTTCATGACCTCCCCTAAATCACCTTCACCTGCATCTGAACAGTCAGTAAACCAAGTGAAGAAGCTCTCTGGTTCCTCATGCTGCCTCTTCCTGCTGGCTTTATTCTGCATTTCATCAAATCCTTTCCAGATTTTCATTTGATTTCAGGAGACTTTGAAGATGGATCACCACTCTTACACAAGGTGTGAGGCTGCTGTTAGTGTTGTGACAACCACTTTGAACTCAGAATGTTGAACGACTCACAGAATCAAAAGACAAGTGACTATTTGGGATAAATATGTCAACCAGGTAGTCGAAATTCAAATGAAAATCAATGACTTAAATGTAAACAAAGAAAAGACATCATCAATGATAAAATCCAATTTCTTGTATTGAAATAGGTTTCAAGTAGGACTTACTCTGACTTTGAAACAAAATAATTACAACCTCAATAGAAAAAGTAACACCTCTTTATGCTTCTTCCCTGAGAAAACAGAAGGTAGATTAGGGGGTCTCTTAATTATCTGTGGAGTGCAGGATTTCTTGTTTTAGGCTAGTGGTATCCTGTGGCAGATTTATGAAATAATACTTTTAATATATTTAACTATGGATATATAAAAGTATATATGCTTTTTAATATTTATCAATTGTGTATTTTTTCTCTTTTATATCTAATAACATATTTTACTATTTAAAAATTATTTTATCTATATAATATCTGTTCTATTTATCCATTCATCTATCTATTCAACTTCGAGTGTCAGTCTATAGAGGGGACTACTGCTATAGTTTTTTATTTTATTTTTTTTTGGGGGGGGAGGTTTTTGCTATAGGGCGCTTGTGCTCGCCAGACAGACAGAGAGAGACAGAGAGATAGAAAGCAAGAAATCACCCCCCCAGGGGGGATGGCCACACCCCAATTCCTTCTCCTCCATTCTCCTCTTGGGATCTTGGGCACACACGCACATGCGCCCAGCATGAGTTTAAGTCACCGGGTCCATGACTCGAACCACGGTCGACTATGTGAGAGTCCAGCGACATAGCCATTACGCTAACTGCTGGTCCCACTACTTACCCAAGTATTCAGACATATTTATATAAAGTTGTCACTGAACTGCATCAGTTTCTTATCTCTTTTTTTTCCACCATGTATTACTCCACAATTTACGCAATGTCATTAGATAGTTGTTACAAACAAAACTGCAAATCTTCCTAAAAATAGAAAAATATATCACAGTTTCTTAACCATTCCCCTGACGTTGAACATTTAAGTTGTTTTCACTTATATCTGAAGTTCTCACTATTGGGCCAGCAAGAGGGCAGTGATTAAAGTGCTGGAGCCTAAGTGGCTGACTCTGTAGTTTGAGTCCTGAATCTCACAGCTTAAAAACCATACCAAACCAAACCAAACCAAACCAAAACCACCAGGCTCCTGTGCATGTGTGCCCCAAAATCTCAAGAGAAGAATGTAGGAGAAGAGAATATGGTGTGGCAATTTCTCCTGAGGAGTAATTTCTCACTTTCTCTGTGTGTGTCTATCTCCAGTGAGTGCACATGCCCTGTGGCAAAGAAATCTAAAAAAAAAAAAGTTCTCAAGATTAAATCTCAGTGTACAGCTATGAATGCTTTCTTGAGATAAATGCCCAAGCTTGTCTAGATAAGTTTTAAGTTCTTGTAGTGCTATGATACCATCTAGAAGCCTGTTTGAATTCACTCATCATCAATGTAGAAGACTATTTTCGATTAAGACAGTGGTGTGTATTACATAAACATGACAGATGGCCCATCAAGTGATTTCATACTACTTCTAACAGAGCAAAGGAGAAGTGCACCCTTAATCTCTAGGTTTCTTAATGATCTCTTTCAAACTTTCTTGAAAATTTAATTTAAAACAGGGCATTCTACTCACCCCTCACACACACACACACACACACACACACACACACACACAGTCACACTCATACAGAGCCCCCATGGTCATACATGTAAGATGAACCTTCTGATGACAGCAAACAGACTCCTACTGACATCTAAAATCAGGGGAGGGAGGACTTTCCTGAGACCATTTGGTTATAAGCCAGCTGTCAAGAGGCCATGGAGAACAAGAGTGAGTCTTCAGGGGATACTGCCTGCTTGAGAAAATAGTTTATAAGATGATAGAAGTGTTATATGGTATGGATCGAAAAGATCTTTCCCTTTATCTCCTAGAGAAAGAAAACAGTTGCCAGGAAATGAGGTATGTTCAAAACCCAACAACAATAACTAAAAGAAAAATTGTCTAATTTTGCCAGCTAGCACAAGGAACTCGGCTGCCAGTCAAAATGCTCTGTGTCCAACTCAGAGCTGGATTCACTTTAACAGAAATTTCCTTCTTCAGCCACCTAAGTGCCTGTTGAATTAGGCAAGAAGCCAAGGTGTGGTAGAAATAGTCACTCAACTGAAATGTCCATTTCCATTTGGATTTCTGTGGCTCTTTCCCATGTCATGGTGAAAAAATGCTTCCTCTGCTGGGATCTTTTCAGGATGCCTTCACTGGAGGAGGAAGTCAGATCTGCTACTCAGAAGGGAGCAGGGAAGCCACAGCTCTGCACAGTCAGACATGGCTGTCCCTGCCTTCAAAAATGTAAAATTATTCCTCGCCCACTCCTAACCATGACTTTTCATGTTGAAAGAAACCTGTTGTGGTTTAAATGACTCGGTCAGTTCTTTCGGGATTTTCCAAAGTTTTCTATAAAAAGAAACTGTGGGAAATGAATGATTGCATAATCACTAACATATGCCAATTTTGCTAAACCTGTTATCTTTTTGGTGTTTTGAATTGCATTGTCCCCTCTAGAAAATACCTTCTAACAGTTTTGCCTGTAAGTCGTAGTAGTGATTTCACAGTGATGGTTTTAGAAACAGTCTTTGAAGGGTACCTAGTTTACAAAAACAAAAATACTACAACGGTAAGGTAGTTATTATTTATGCAGTGAAATTAGAAAGATAGGATGATACCCAGTGAGAAGAAAAGATAATTGGTTATCCGGATAGATTCTACATGGAGGGAAAACTTAATCTCTAAATTATTTGTATACCTTAAATACTATTATTTTGGGTCTGACCTAAAAGACTAAATGCGTCTAATTTGTTTTGGCAGTATAACGTTAGTTAATAGCAAGATATTAGGGTTGTCAAAAAAGGCATGATGTATTTGTGCATAAAAACAGAAAAAAAAAATCATGACTTTTCCCACAACCTAATATTTATCCTTTTCTATCCATAGTATACATCAAATTTGTTCATATTTCCTTAAAGTTTAAAGTGGCTGGGTCCAGAAAACCTTCTTTAAAATTAAAGAAATAATGAAGACCAAGGCCAAGGCCTCACATAGGAAGGGGCTGGCAACAAAATAAAATGGATACTATTCATTTTCTATGAGGATGAAAATTACCGATGCCAGTATTCAACTTGCTAAATGAATTAGAGATAAAGAATTCTAGAGGTTAGGATTCTGCAGCTATGAAGCAGAGAATTTATTAAAAGGTTTATTACTTGCTGGTAGCACCAAAGATCCTATTACCCACCTCCCTGTCCCCCATGAGGTTCAATCCAATCCCATTCTTTTTTCAAACTTCATTGACTATTACCATTGTTGGTGACAGGCTGAAGAGCCCACTGGTGTCCTGTTGGTTGGTCAGAGAGGCATATATAAGGACACAATAAACTAAGGGTCCACAGGTGGTGTTCCCAAGAGTGAGAACCAGCAGTTCTCAATTCTGACTGTATATTAGACTCACAAGGGGAGCTTAAAAATATTCTTGCCTGACTATTACAAACCAATTATATACAATTGTGGACATAAAGTCAAGGCATAGGTGTATTTTCAAAAGTTTTTTTGTTAATTCCAACATGCAGCCAGGAGAGAGAACAACCTACATGGTTCTATAGCATCCAGAACTTCTCTATCTTAAACCATATCCTATTTTCCTACATGATTGGGAGTAAGACACCTTTTTCTTTTCTTTTTTCTTTCTTTCTTTCTTTCTTTTTTTTTTTTTTTTTTTTTTTTTTTTTTAGAGATAGAGCATGAGCATTCACTGATTCACTGGAGAGACAGGTAGAGACAGAGAGACAGAAAATGAGAAATCACACCCCAGAAGGGGGATGGCCATGCCACAGTTTCTTCTCCTCCATTCTCTTCTCGAGATTTTGAGTACACATGCAGACATGCCTGGATTGATTTTCAAGTCACCATGTCTGGAACTCAAACTGATTCTGCCACAGGGAGTCCAGTGCCTTAAACACTATGCTGCCTGCTGGCCCTGGGATAGTACATCTTAAATGTGCTATCTTTTCAAATATATTGAGTCTATTTGCTACTGTTGTGTCATGGTGCCTGACATGATGCCCAAGTTATACAATAGTAACTGTCCTATGCATATTTATTAAATAATATGTTTCAAAAGATGAATACATTACGAGAGGGAAGTTTTAGAAGAGGGCATTATTATTTGGAGAAATTGCTATGAAAATGGTGTCCTTTGCCAGGGCCATAAAGGCAATATAAAATCTCGCTTATGGAAAAGAAGAATGTAAGGAGTAGAGAATATAAAGCCAGATCAAAGCATTTTGCAATATAAAAGAGCTAACACTATGCTAAAGAAGTATCTACTACTGCCCTCTGCATTCATGTAAGAAGTTCTGGGTCTGTGTAATAATCTATCCAGTTTTAAAGAAATTTTAGAACATATTAAAGCTATAGGTTAGAAAAATTTGTAATTACAAAAAATATCAACAGTTTTTAAGTAACATTTATCTCACTAACGTTATTTTATGGGACAGTTTCTAGTTTGAGAGACTGGGAAAAGCTGAATAATGATATATTTTGACTCTCATCAGAAATTACATGTCATATCTTCAATGATAAAAATGGAGATTATGGGTTAAACTATGATACACTTAGGAGGAGTCATCTTGCTGAAGGTTTCACATTTTATTTATGATATAATAGTAGCATGCAGTCAAAAACACCCTTGAAATTTTTAAAATGTATCTCAGTAAGACCATAGCCAGGTTTTCATCCAGCTATAGAACTAATCACTTTTTTTATGATTAAGCTTTATATTAAGTAGTTGGGCACATATTTAGAAACTATACTGTATGCCCATAAAGACAAAACTAAAAAACTTAAAAAATAAAAAAACTAGAATCAAATTCAGTCTGACTAAATGATCAAACTAAGAACTACATGAAAACTAAGAATACCTTATAAATTATTTTTATTATTTTTATTTTCAGATTTTACATAAAGCTCCCATCATGATGTATACAATATTTTTTTCAATAGAGAACTTTACTTTTTTTGTCTATTAAATGTTTCTTCCCTTTGCACCTCACACCCATTCTCTACCACCCACTCTACCATCCTTCCACCTCTCTATGGTGTCTGATATCTACACTTATCCTTTCCACTATCACATTTTTAGATCTTTCAATCCACTTTTAATAAAATTATGGGATTTCCTTTTTCTTATACCTGACCAATAGTCCATAGTATATATGTGCCATAGTTTTCACATCAGTTGAATATATTCAAGGGGTAAATAGCTTCCATTATTACACTGTTCTCTGTCACTCTACTTCTCTCAGTTTGTATTGTACAGAGTACTCAATACGGTTCACTTAAGATAAATTCATCTATAGATAATGCAACTATAGTCATTTGATTAAGATCCATGTAAAAAGAAGCATATGAAAGGTCTCAATAAGTTCAGATCTTATTCCGAAATCTTCCATATCTGCAGCACTACCAGTTTATACTTCCACAAGCCACCCTCACAGGAGGGACCTTGGGAGACTCATTGTCCACTGTACCCAAGACTGCCACAGCTACATCAAAAATCTTTGAATTTGACCAGCCTGCCCATTAATTCACCTCTGAGAAAATGGCATTTCCCACTACCATACTGTACACCATTAAAAAGCTCATGCGTGGGACCAGCAGTTGGCATAATGGCTATGTCGCTGGACTCCCAATGTAGTCAACTGCGATTCGAGTCCCAAACCCGGTGGCTTAAACTCACGCCAGGCATGTATGCATGCGTGCCCTAGATCCTGAGAGGAATACGGAGAAGTGATTGTGGTCTTGGCCATCCCCCCGGGGGGTGATTTCTCGCTTTTTCTCTGTCTCTCTCTGTCTTTCTGGTGAGCACATACAACACTCTATAGCAAAAAACCTCTTTTAAAAAACAAACAAACAAACAAAAAAACCTCACACATTAGGTAGCCTCTCTGCACAGTGGCACTGAGCAGAACTTATCATCCCACCGAGATTCACAGTTAGTCGTGCTTGGGAGTTTTATGCTAGAAAATAGAGACTCAGGGACCAAAAAAGTATTCGTAACTTCCAAAACTGACTTCTTACTCCACGATCCCATCTTCCTTGTTATACTTCAGTGTACCAATGAAGACATGCCAGCAACTGTCCTATGCGTACCCTGGCAGTAGAGCACCATTTTATCTGATGGTGGTTACAGGCACAGAAGCCCATTTAAAGAACTACCAATTTGAGATAAAAAAAAAAAAAACAGGAGATATTCAAAACTGAGTTTTGAGCACTCTTGTATCCCCAATGATAATATTGATAAATCAACAGCAAATTTTACCCACATTTCCCAGCTGTGGGGATATTAATACATTGATTCAAACTTCTTTACTTAGTCCGCACAGCTATGAGAAGTCATCCTGCAAAGTGCGTATCAAAAATAACGAAGTTCAGGTGACAGTTTGACCGTGAAGTGATCTATACAAGTCAAACTCGGAAGGTCATAGTAAGCCTATCTATTCTGAGAGAAAAGCATCAAAACTTTGTGTACACATTTAGTTTTATTGTAACAAAGCAACTTGTACACTGTTGACCTTAAAACTTAGCATCTTTCCTTTCCAGTGAAACAAAAAGAAAATTTAAAAATAAACAGGAACAAAATTACAAAAGACAATGTCAATTCCAAATAAAAGCCTACAGGTTCTGCTGATTCTCCCATCGAATGGCAGGCCTCAAGTCATCATGAGGAGAGAATTTTATTTTTAAAAGTGTCATCTTAAACTGCAAGGATGTAGTTTAAGCATCACAATTAAACATGCAAAAGAAGAAGCCATGTTGTCAAAATGCCCACTTAATCCACACAAACATCTCAAACCCATCCTTCGCTGACCTTCTATAACCCCATTTTTTTAAGTTTTTTTTTTTAAACAAGAGAAAGTAGACAGATAATCACATAGAGACACAGTGTAATCTCTGAGCCCAATATACAGAAAAGGGAGGAAAACAGCTAGAATTTGATGGACTACTACACAGAGGCCAAAGCCCCTCTAGCTTCCAGTAGAGAAAAGGGAGCAGGTTCTTGCTGGTTTTCCTTTTTCCCCCCAGAGAATGGTGTTATTGATTGCACACAGTTTTTTGAGACAGAAAGGGATAAAAATTAATTTGGAACTGAAAGGGTAGAGATTCTTTTCCCACTGTATTCTGTTCAAGGTTTTTCCCCTTAAAATAAGTTGAGAACCATGGTGTAGAGAAAAGAGACCTCAAGAACAGGGTGACTGACCACAAGAGAGGGAAAAAAAAAAGACTGCAATTTGCTCCCAGGGACTGCAGAAAAATGTTTTAAACAGGAAGCTTGGAATCTATCAGGGTTCTGTCAGTCACCTTCTTCATCTTCCTCTCCCTTTCTCCCCTTCACCATCATTTTCATCTTCTTCACCTTCATCCTCATCCCCTTCATCAATATCTTCCAATCCCTCTTCTTCTTTATCATCTTCTTCTTTTCCTTCCCCTTCCTCATCATCCATATCAGGAACCAAGTAGTATTGTAATGGATTTGGCCAAATGTCACCTTTGATGACCTCCCCTAACTCATCTGCACCTGCGTCAGAATGGTCAGTAAACCAAGTAAAGAAGCTCTCTGGTTCCTCATGCTGCCTCTTCCTGCTGGCTTTATTCTGCATTTGACTTCAATGTTTCATCAAATCCTTCCCAGATTTCCATTTGATTTCAGGAGACATTGAAGATGGACCACCACTCTCGTTCAGATGAAATTCTTTGGAGAGAACTTTATTTTTGAAGTAAGCATTTTCATCAACATAAAAATCTATTATGTAACCTGATTTAGTATCTTCAAATTTGGTCACTTCATCTCTGGTCAAATAATGGCAGGGTCTCTTCATCCTCCTCTCCAAGCAGTGCAGACTCTTGTGGATGGTTGACAAAAGTTGTTACCCAAAAATTTGGGATTTTGGCAATCAATTCTGACTACTGAAAAAAGGGTTGCTGAAGTTTGTTATATTTCTTTTCTACTTTCAAAATCTCCTCACTTGCTTGTTCATTAAGTCTATTTCATTTTGTACTTCATTGATATGTTCAATTGCTTCTTGTTGCTATTTCTCTCCTTTAGGATTCCGGAGAGGCCAATGCTTCCTTCAGCCTTGAGGCAGGGGGCAGTCTTGGTTTCTTCGTCAGAGGCATGAGCGAAGATTGTCACTTAGGGGCCGTGTTTCCAAGAAGGTACAGGCACCAGACTCAAAGATCTCCTTGTTCACCAGGAAAAAGCTTCAAGAACTCCAAGCATTATGAACTTCCCTTGTACTTGACATGGTATGGCATGGGCTCTGTCCTATTATTTCTGCTTATAGTTTTTCTGAAAACTTGGATTAAGACATTCAGGAGGAAGTATAGTCATTATCTATGATAACATAAAGCTTGAGAGAGTGCTAATATTTTGGGATATGTAGTAAATATACAAACACAGCAGTACAATCGAGAATTGTGGCTGCAAATGAAGACAACATTTAACATAGACATTTAGATCCCAAATATTAGCTCCAAGTCACAAATACCTAAATTGAGATGAAAAAAACCACCTGTTGAATATGAATTCAAAGAAAAGCTATGATGGTAAGAACTTTATGTTAGAATAATAATAATATATAGGCTAATGTGAAACAACTGTATAGTAGGAAATAATTTAGATTTTATTATTGGTAACACATTTAGAAAGGTGGTGGTTAGGTAATAATGAAGGTAGGGATAAAAACTCTGAATCCCCTTGTTTATTCTCAAACACACGCACACACACATACACACACATACCAAAGTCTCCAAATATTTTTAACAAAATAAAATTTACGAAAATACATTTTATCAGTGGGTACCTCAATGGCATTTATCAAAGTAAATATATGAGGCTGAGAGTGACTTGGGGTACCTTGAAAAAGATTAAGAGCTGGTAGATGTCATAGATGTTTTACACAATTTAGATGAAACAAACAAAGGACTTTTTTGTTGTTGTTGAGAACTAAAACGGTTCACCAGAAAGGATCATGGACTCACTATATAATGGTAGATTGTAAATCTGGAAAGGTCCATAGCAACCATCTGGACTGAATTCCCGTTCAATGAAATGCTTCTCTGGCAGTTTGTAGAATCTCAGAATGAAATAAATCTTACAAGTATTCTAATACGAGTAATAGTAATGTTCAAGTAGTCGTTTACCTGGTCACTTTGTCATTCTTTAATTCTTTAAACACAACTTTGGGAGGAAGATGCTTAACTGTTGAAAAATTTCTATGGTTCAAGTTGGCTTTTCAAACCGATTTCTCTCTTGAAGTCTAGAATTTGATATTCAGCTGTCAATTAATCCTCTTTATTTACCATATTCAAAGCTGACTCTCATTTTCATTCAGTCATATCTGTTTCCACTCTAGGGCCTTTTTTTCTCTTTCTCTCATATATATATATATATACACACACACACACACACACACACAGTATACAAACTAGATAAACTTTAATATTTTCTATATAATGATATATATAATATATATGATATATGACATATAACATATATTATATATTAATGTTTCGTGTATACTAAACTTACACATGTACATAGAGAGTACATATGCACTCAGTGGAGGGGGGAGAAAGAGTCAGAGAAAGAAACAAAAGTGCTCTGGACTGGTTTTCATCATGTCACGATCCTTTTTCACCAGAACTGCAACTTGTCAGGATCTTGCACACACACATGCTTCTGTCATGTTTTCCGGCAGACCCGGGAATCTAAACCCGCAGTCAGCCACATGACTTCCAGCACTGCTATCCAGTATGTCACTGACTGTGCCATCAGACTGGCTTGAGTTGATACTTCTAATCCATTCTGTCATCTTAGGTTCTTTCATGATATTTAGCTTTACACTCTTTAGCTTTCTCTTTAACAGATACCTTAGAGATCACAGCATGTATCTTTGGCTTATTATTTTTTTATTATTAATGTCTTTTTCTTCCAAAATGGTGATTCCATTTTAATAGCTATATAGGCCCAAAAACTTGGAGTTACTCTTAATTTTTGTTTCTTTCTCATATAAATGCAACTCATCAAGAAAAACCCCTTTGGTTCAATTCTCAATATATTCTCAATTTGAACCCTCTAACCACCTCTATGCCTGGATCCCTGAGCTATTACCAGCTTTTACCTCATGTATTCAGACAGCCTCATCACTAGTCTCTCTCTCCTTATACCTGTAGAATCTATGTTCTTCCTGATTATCAAAGTGACCCTTTAAAATGTAAGCCAGGGCTCACATGTGATGGCACAGACAGTAGAGAGTTGCAATATAAAAGTGGAACCATATGAGAAATTTTGATTTGAGGTTTTGATTCCAGACTGACTTGAACTGGTTAGTTGCACCCGTGGGCATATACATGACCCTGGCTGTGATACAAAATGGGGGAGGAGGAATCATGGTGTGATGAGAGCCTATGTGGAGGGGGGAAGGTGACTCTATTTCTAAAGAACTAAATGTTAAAAAATAAAAATAAAATAGTTTAAATCAGATAATATCAGTACTGTACTGAAAACCCTACCAAGGCTGGCAATCTTACTAGAATAAATCCTAGCTTGGGACCAGCAGACATATAATAGTTACATTGTGGAACTTCCATATAGGTGGCTATGATTTGAGTCCTGAACCTGGCAGCTTGAAAATCACACTTGGGGGACCAGCAGTTGGTGTAATGGCTATGTCACTGGACTCCCATGTAGTCAACCGTGATTCAAGTCCTGGGCCCAGTAGCTTAAACTCACACTGGGCATGTGTGCGTGCATACCCAAGATCCTGAGAGGAGAATGGAGGAAAAGGGATTGAAGTGTGGCCATTCCCTCTGGGGGGTGATTTCTTGCTTTCTGTCTCCCTGTCTCTCTGTCTTTCTGGTGAGTGCACACGTCCTATAGCAAAAACCTCTCCAAAAACAAAAACAAAAAGAAAACAACAACAACAATATAAACAAACTCACACTGGGCACCTGTGCGTTAGTGTCCAAAATCCCAAGAGGAAAATGGAGGAGAAGGGATTCTGGCATGGCCAGATCTCTCGTTTTTTTTTGTCTGTCTCTCCTGCAAGTGAGTCATTTACTCTTCTCCAACCTGACCTTCTAACACATGCTCTTGTTTCAGATCTTCTGAGTGGCTAATACCCTGACCTGGAGCGTCTTCCCACAGCTAGCCCCTTGGCCTATTCTCTCGCTTCAGTTAGATCTGTGCTCAGGTGTTATCCACTTAAAAAGAGGTTCCTTAAGGGACCAGCAGTTAGCATAATAGCTATGTCGCTGGACACCCATGTAGTCAACAGCGATTTGAGTCCTGGACCCAGTGACTTAAACTCACTCCAGGTGTGTGTGTGTGTGTGTGTGTGTGTGTGCCCAAGATCCCGAGAGGAGAATGGAGAAGAAGGGATTGTGCCATGGCCATCCCCACTGGAGGGGGTGATTTCTTGCTTTCTGTCTCTCTCTGTCTTTTTGGCAAGAGCACGCACCCTATAGCAAAAACCTTTCAAAAAAAAGAGGTTTCTTAAATGCGTTTTTTTTTTAACCTAAATCAAATCCCCTCTTTCTTTATCCTTTTGTTCCATTTATTTTCTTCACAGAAAAACCTGATACTCCCCATTCACATCTTATTTCTCATCTAATTCTCTTTAAATGAAAATATCACAGTGATAGATATTTTCCCCCTTGGATTCCCTCCAAATTGCTTTTAAAAATGCTTAAATATACCTCAATAAGGATTTAATGAATATTTATAAAATAAAGTAATTAATAAATTATTTCTATTTTTTAGTAATACCTTTCTCTTATATTTTCATTTCTCTATTCATACTCTTCTCAGTTCTTTTCAAATAACTTTATTAACTGGATTATCCATGTCTAGGTCTTATCCAAAATGTTCCTTCCTTGGAGATTGGGGCTTTCTCCGCCTGGGGCTAGTACACACAGTTCTGAGGCCAGGCAGGGGTGCTCCCTGTCATATACAGCTGAAATGTCATCTCTCCTCCTCATCATTATTGGTTCAACCAACAAAAAGACTTTTGCTTTGTGATCTTGCCCAATTCTTACTCTCTAAGAATGTTGTCTGCTTCACCTATTTTTAAACAGAAGTCACACATTTCAAAACTGTTGCTAGTAAGGGCAGAATACAGCTCAGAGTAAAGAGTTGCAGGATATTATGTTTCCCAAGAAGTCACATATTTCTGTCACCATCTTCTTTTTTCAACCAGATACAGTAGTGCTATTCAATAGAAATATAATTCAAGGCATAAATGTAAGCCACGTAAGTCATTTTACATTTTCTAGTAGTCACATTATTAAAACTGAAAACAGAAATTAAGTACGATAAAATATTTTAATTAACACAATATATCTAAAACATTATGAGTTCACCATATAACCAATAGGATGCTAAAATGCATATGTAAACTATGGGGGGGTTATAACAATCTAAATATGTCATGAGTCTTTCAGAAACCTGAACTGAAGCAGTGGTGATTACCACACGGAATATTAGAAAACCGTGTTTTTTCAAGGAGGATGTAGCAGAGTGAGAAAATGAGAGGTGGGAGTGGGAATCATCTCAGACAGCTTTTGAATTGTGCAGTAGAGAGAAAAAGCATGTGAAGTTTTAACACGATGCCCTAAACTATGTATGTCACTCATTTCTCTCCGAATGTAAGAACTAACATGGAAAAGAGAATTCTTCTGATGGGAGTGGATGATTAATCAGGATTCTTTTACTTCCACCACTTGAAGATAACATCAGGTAGAAGTCTGGCATCCTCCCAACGCTTTCCTAAATCATCCTACATCATGAAACACTCATTTTTCCAAATAGATGTGAAAGACCACATCCTTAATGTCCATTTTAGCTAAATACATGCCTTTGGGCCCAGAACGTAAACATATCTAGATTAATGACTAAAGCATCAAAGTATGAAACAACTCAGTGGTACCTCTCCTTCTACCACATTCTCTCTTTTGCTCCTGGCTTTTCTCTAGCACAGGATTTTTAATAGGAAAATACCTTTTGACTCAGACTTTTCTAATTCTGTGGTTGAAGTGAATGTGGTATCATAATAAGACAAAAAGTTATGAAAAAACATCTAAATGAAATATCAAAAAGTAGACTCGGCTTTGTGGAACAATTTTGATTTGTATTTGCTTTCCCATTCCATTTTATATTTCA
>NW_006160159.1:1542260-1576601 GCF_000334495.1 Tupaia belangeri chinensis
TTCCAATAAGTTGACCAATGGCCTGTGAATTTATATATTGGCATCATCAGATTCTGCTCTCTGACTTTATCCCTCCAAGATTTACATCGTAACAACACTAATCTGGACTTTTCAGGGTTATTCTCTAAGGACTTTTTAAAATTATGCAAATGATTGTTTTCAAAATGTTTTTGAATAAATGATTTTTAAATCATCAAATGGCTTTTGTCTAATTGTCAGATATTTTCTTTCTCATCTTCATGTGACAAGCACCATGACAGAGACTCAGTGTTCCTGAGTTTTTTTAATATCAAACTCCTCGATTTGAAGATTAAGAGTTTTGTGGTATAATAGCCTCTATGGCTTTAAATGTCTTAATTATTTCAAATACAATTTTAAAATGCAAACACCTAGTGTTACTTAAATGCGCCCAGGTTTTCGTGGTTTAATAATAACATCTGTTTTGGTTTTTCAACCACAAAAGTGCGTTTAATCTGTTCTTCCTTTAGTTGAACTTTTCACATCTGCTTCGGCTCGGTTCCCATAAGCTAAAGACCAGATCTTTTCCAAAAGTAGGAAGTCTACCTGTACAACTGTTGTTCTAGCTCAAAAGATCTGTTTTTAATACCAGCTGAAGATTTCAAAAGAATAACAAAAATAAACTCCTTACCCATAATGCACTTCTTATGCTTTTTGGCTTACATATCACAGTGTGGTCATTTTATGAATGTGGTGCTGCCCAGAAATTTTAAATTAAAACAGAGAATTTTCAAAACACATACCCAGGTATAGTCTCCCCTCTCCTATGATTTTTAACCACACACACACACACACACACAAACACACACACACACACACACAAAGTATCCTATTAAATTAATCATTTGTGAAAAAGTTACACTAAAGATGGGCAGTGGCTTAAAAACCTCACTGGTTTGTTTTGGACACATACCTAATGCTTATCTGAATCCCAAGGGTCCTGAAAAGTAGGCTGGAAAATGTTGCAAGGATATTACTTCACAGATTTTCCACAATTGTTTGCTGCTTCTGAGGCTTCAGCTCTATTTCTGCTCCTGTTTATAACCAAACCTAAAAGATGAACCTAAAATCAGAGACTCTAAAGTGAACTGCTTACAAGCATTTTTGAAAAATAACCAAAGAGCTGAGAAGAAACAAATTTTTCATTTCTGAATTTGGTCGAGAAAGTTATTGAATAAATGAGTGCCTGGGTTAGATATGTGTTAATTGTTTTTCTCAAGTGGAAGGATTAACTCTCTTTATCAGCATTTACATGAGATTGAACAAAGCTGAATATTCAGTCCTTATTTGGAGAAGATTTAATTGATATCAAGTTAGCCTAATTATTTTATTTTAGAAATTTATTTTGAATATGTGAGATACACATAATTATATAATTTCCTGACACATGATTATGTAATTATATTTGGTCCTGTTTACAGGACAGAGTAGCACAGCACACTGCAATTAGTAGGTGTTCAACCCATGTTTGATGAATGAAGCCTAATGAGGCAATATAATAGGGAGAGCCTGGTACAGTACCTTTTTCTATGCAAAGAAGATGATTCCGTGATTTGAATAATTTCCAAATGCCTTACGTAAATAGTTGTTGTCAGTGGGGATGATTCAATTTAATTAAAAAATAATTTATTGATTGCATGATATGTGCAAGTCATATGATAGTCACAATGAGGAATACAAAAAGAAGTAGGTGTTTTACAAGGCTGAAGTATAAGTATGTAAATTCTGAAAAGTGCCCTAAGAAAAATGCAAAACATTATGGTAAAAGTAGCTTCTGAGCTAGATCTTGAAAGAAAAGTTACCAAAATTTGAGGGTTTTGAATAGGAGAGTTTAAGAAAGAATACAAAAAAAGTAATTTAAGAAGCCAGCATGTGCCATGGTGGTTATGGGCACTGGACTCCCATATGGCTAACCGTAATTTGAGTCTTGAACCTGGTGGCTTGCTTTCTCTCCCATTCTCTCTCTCTCTCTCTCTCTCTCTCTCTCTCTCTTTCTCTCTCTCTCTGTCCCTCTCTGGTTAAATTAAAATAAAGTTACATAAAATAATTCTTTTTAAAAAGTAATTTAATAAGAAAGCTAAAGAATTCCGCTGCTATAAACCAGGATTAGGAAAAATAAGAAATGATAAGCAGTCTAGATTGTCTGGAGCACAGGCTTGTAGAGAAAGGAGTAGATGAGGGTCAAGACAAAAAAGGAGCCTAGGGACCAGCAGTTAGTGTAATGGCTATGTCGCTGGACTCCCACGTAGTCGACCGCGGTTCGAATCCCGGACCCGGTGGCTTAAAATCACACCGGGCGCATGTGCGTGCATGCCCAAGATCCTGAGAGGAGAATGAAGGAGAAGGGATTGCGGCATGACCATCCCCCCTGGGGAGTGATTTCTCGCTTTCTGTCTCTGTCTCTGTCTGTCTGGTGAGCGCACGCACCCTATAGCAAAAACCTCTACAAAAAAAAAGGAAAAGAAAAAAAGAGCCTAGTGGAATGCTATCAAACACTTTAAATACTATGCCAAGAACTATGGACATGATGCATTTTGAAATAAGAACCTAAATCTTTATTTTTTTTAAAACCCGAATCTTCAAATCCACTTTTCTTGATAAAGTTTTCAAATAATTATAACAATTTTATATCAGTCTCTCAGCACACATAGAACCAAATAATTAACTTTTTTTCCCAAAATTGTTTAGATAGATTTGATATAGTTCTTAAGTTCACTTTTTGTTTAAAAAAGAATTCATGGGTTAAAGGGGCAAGCATCTGTCAATTTTTTTGAAACATTTATTAATGGGCTGGAGGATATAGAAAGCATTCTTTTTTTTTAAGGTAGAATATTTTTCTTTCTTTTTTAAATTTATTTTGTTTTTATTATTCTTATTACTTTTTAAACACTCAATTGCTATACAACATTTGGCTTGTGAAGAGAATTTACCCAACATGAAATACTCAGACAGGTGCAGTTGAGAATCCTGTACATGTTATCATCAATAGTAATAGACCATTTCTGTGTCCCACAAATGTCTTGCCTCTCTATTTTTTCTCCCTGATTTACTTCCCTGTATTCTTCCCTTTTCCCGCCCTCCTTCCACACTGTTTCCAGCATCCATAACTATTTTCACTGTTTTTAAGCCCTCGAATCAGAAAGTATTCTTTTAAAGTTCATTCAGAATAAACAAACATACATTCTCTGAGAGAAGGAAATTCTAAAACTTATGAATAGACAAGCATTTGTGAAACTTCTTGCACTCAAATCCTTGAAGTAACATGATAGCAAAGTCTATTAGACTATACAACGAAGATTTTATATATGGACCATTAATCAAGTGTAAAAAATATATTTTGAAAACTTACAATAAGCAAATAAAATATGACACAAAATGAGACAAAGATATTCTTTGGGTGGTTTTGAATATAAGTATTTATTCATAACTGTTGAGAAAGCCATTGACTTACATAATTAATTATATAAATTATAAATCAATTATACAAATCTTAATTGAGAAAAGCCCCATGCTTAAATTTCTCTATAGCTTTATATAGAGTGATGGCATATTGAGAAATGTAGTCTTTTTTTTTTTCCTCTATCATTACATAAGTAGACAGGCTATGTGTATATCTGGGCGAGTGGATGTGTGTGTTTATGATATATACACATGCACAGGAGGTCTTGAAAAAAAGTCATCACTCTGAGATTAAATAAAAAGATAGGGATCATATCCTTACTAATTAACTTACATAGTTACCTTTTCCTGGGGCATTGCTATGTGAAGAGAATCTGAAATATAAAGGTGGAAAAGATTTAATATGTCCCAATTGCTTTCAGCCAAATTGCTGTTATCCTTATCTTGTTTCATCTTGACCTGCTTCCAGTATGATCTATCATCTACTGAGTAATTCAAAACACCACTCATGATTTCAATCTCTCTTCATGCCCCATGTCCAACCCAACATAATGTCTTACAAATTTACTCATAAAGCATATTTTCAATCCCAGTTCTACCACCCTTATCCAAGCTGGCATCATCCCACATGATCATTATGCAGTTGATACTATTTGATCTACTTGCTCATCTCTTGCTCTCCTCCGTTTTCCATGCAGCAGATAGATTGATATAGACCTTATCATCACCTTGTACCCATCTTTAGCCCTTCTCATAGGCCTTGGGATTTTTCACACTGTTGTAACTCTAGCATTTATCTACAGTGAAATTGAACTCAATTTAGTCACTATGGTCAAATGGGAACAAAGACTGATAAAGAAATGATGGGATAAATGACGTAACTAGAAATGTGGAAAGATTGCTCATTTGTTCTTACTCCCAGAGGCAACCAAATTTCACATGAAAAATAAAGCATTCTCTTCTACAAGGCAATATTATCTTTATTTCCTTGTAGGGTTCCCACAATTACTCATCGGTTTGGTATTATGGAGTTGGTGGACTTGATTCAGAATATGAGAATTTTAATTCTTTAGAGGTCAAAGACAAGTTTTGAAAACTTAATTCATAAAAGAGTTTCTGGAATATTTTTACAGCTTTCCTTAAAAATCTTACCTGATTTACTGGTCTGAGTAGTCCCAGAAGAGCCCTGTTTTTAGCCAAGATTTTGAATACTCCTGCTGTTGAGGAAACTACCTAGACCTAATTTTGAACATTTATATCAGAATTTCACCATGTGTTTTTCCTTCTCATAAAGAATTAGAACCACATCATGATAGAATATTCTGTGAGAATCATACGGCTTTTAACAAGTGAGAAATGGATTAAAAAGCATTTTATGCCTTATTAAAGAAATCCCCCTGTTCCTCAGAAGCACTTTTTAGCATCTGATTAGTGGCATATGATCTGACTGACATATTGACCAGTAATTTGAACAGAGCACAGATCTTCTCTAGTTCACAAGGGGAATATAAATTTGTAACTATAAATTCAAGAGGAAAAATTCCAAAGAATTTTTTTAGAATTAACCCTCTTACTCTAAAAGAGTTTTCAAAATTATATTAGATATGTCCTCTTATTCTTTAATAGATCAAATGGCTAAAGTAATACCCAGTATTAACCTACTGTTTTTATTTAAATTTGCAAATAGACCAAAATGGAATTGACTTTGAGAAGAGATTTTAAATGCTAACCCTCTACTCATATCAATAGAGAATACCGTTAATATCCTAACATTATTGAGCAGTATTTTGTTGTTTAGCTTGTGCTTTGCTTTCTTTTCTTTTCTTTTCTTTTTTTTTTTTTTTTTGGAGAGATTTTCACTGTAGGGCGCGTGCGCTCACCAGACAGACAGAGAGAGACATAGAGACAGAAAGCGAGAAATCACCCCCCAGGGGGATGGTCACACCGCAATCCCTTCTCCTCCATTCTCCTCTCGGGATCTTGGGCACGGCGTGAGTTTTAACCCACCGGGTATGGGACATGAACCGTGGTCGACTACATGGGAGTCCAGCGACATAGCCATTATGCTAACTGCTGGTTCCCTTTTCTTTCTTTTTTTGTCACTATTCAACACTACTAACGGATTAACACTAATTGGTTTGGGTACCACATTCTCAATGATAAATGTTCCACAAGTTGAAATAATATAGCTATTTCTTTTTCTAAAATTCCACTGATGAATAGACAGAAAAAAAAAAACCTGAATTTACACAATAATAAACATTTTGCCACTTCACAATTGTGTACCAATGAGCTATAAACCAACCAAACGTTATAGGACATACTCAAATATTTATTTTGCAATAATACTATTAGATTATCTTAGCATCTAGATCACTCTCATATGAATTACTGATTTGAACTCTGGTTTTGTCATTGTTTAAAAAGTAAGAGAAAGTATTAATTGCAAGTATGAAAAGGAAAATCTACTTGCCGTACATGCATTTCAAAAGTCTTTTCTGTCCAAGAAAAATCACTACTTAAACCATGGATGTTGTGTAAATACTTTGAAGAATTTAACTTGATTTTCTGGAAACATAACCACACAAAAGTAACTTCTTTATTGCACTTTTGGATTTATCACCTAAGCATATAAGTTCATACATTTCCAGTGTATTGATCTTTATTTTGCAAATGTTTCAACAACATTTACTATCATTGAAATAGTGGTAACATGTTCTACTTAAGATCAAACAATCTCCCCAAATCTGGCAAGATTTAAGAGAAATTTAAAACAATGCTTTCCAGGGAAAACGTTAACCATCTGCAACTGTTATTATTAACACTACTCTTTTCCTTCTTCCAATATTATTTACACTTCCTGTTGCTCTCAAACTTTCAATCTATCAATAGCAATTAATTACAAATGAATGGGTGAAGAGAATATTTGAACCTATAGTTATTTTTTCCTAAGCCAAATACAGTGTCTTGTTTTAATCAAATGAGCTTCCTGTCCACACACAGGTCTACCTGAGCTCTGCTAAGAATAATCTGAGGCAGAACATAAGATGATTGTTTTCAGAAAGGATGAATATCATGTACGTAATGCGTTTGGTGTCCTTGCAGGAGTTAGGTGAATTTGTCTTTTAAAAAAGGAAAAGCAACGACATATTTTTAAAAAATAAGAAGGACTTTTTAAATTAATAGTCTGTTAGTGTTATTTAACATAGAAAACGCACACTTAAGGTACATTTGTACATAAACAAAAATTGAAACATTATAGCATATCCTCTTGCTTCCTGTGACCTTGTCCTAATTACATAAGATCAGCTACACTAAAGGAACCTGTTTTATGCCAAATTATGACCCCTTTCAATAGTTCTTGTCTAACTGTCAGGATAGATCACCCAATGCCACCCACTTGCATCCCTGCCAGAGCAAGCGCAGTTACTTGTTCAGTTTGGGAGTAGAGTTGCTTCTTTGATGTTGTTCAGCCACCATTTCCTTCCCATTCACTTTTATCTTTGTCCTGGCACTCATTCCTGCAGCATCCTCTTCTCCAGATGGTCTCCATCTCCTCTTCAGAAGTGCCCAAAATATTCCAGCTTCCTCCTCTTGATCTTTTCCCATCAACAGCCACATCATTTCTCAGGATTTTAATACCAGCCTATTCTTATTTTATTCCTTTCTTCACAGATTGTTTTTATGGGAGGTTAGGGCCACAAGGAAATATCACAAAATTATCAGCAAATATTTTTGTATTATTAATCATATGTATCAACTATTTTCTTGACTACTACTTTGGTATTTTGACCACCCAATGTATATTGAATAATTACTTGTATCACAGACAGTAGAAGCACTGGAGATTCAAATAAGAATACATGTCCAGGGCCTGGCTGGTGGCCTGGTGGTTAAGGGCACTGGACTCTGACATGGCCAAATGGCCAACCACAGTTTGAGTTCTGGAACCGGCAGCTTGAAAAAAAAAATGAACAACAACAAAAAAATGCAACAAACAAACAAAAAAACATGTTCGATGACAGATAAATGACTGAGATCTGGACAAGGCAGAGGGGAATAGCCTCTGGAAACTCAAGCAGAGAACAATCTGTTGTGCTTATTGAAAGTATCATAAAAAGGTTTACATAGTTGGTTGGGTTTTACAGGATAAATGGAAATTCATCAGGCTAGGACAACCTATGTAAAAGAAACAGTATAGGAACAGAGATACAGAACAGGATGCCCAATTTTGGGAGAATTTTACGTATTTTGTGTATTTTTAGTACAGATTCTAAGGTGGAGAAGTCCAACAGACAGAGTTAAAATAATTGAAGAGAAGAAAAGAACTTCCAAGTCCTGCTGTTTAGACTTGTCTGGAAGTCAACAGGAAACACTGAAAGAGTTTATATGATGTGAATATATTCTCAGTTCTGTAGTTGTAAATAATTTTTTGATTGCACTATGGTAAATAAACAGGAGGGCAAAATGTATATACAAAAATCTGAAAAATCACAATATAATAGTTCCAGGGAGAAGTGATGAGGTCTAAACCAAAGCAATATTGAGAGGTTATCACTTTGAGACTAGAGCAGGTAGATTCTATGATTTAGAATACAGTTGGGACTAAGGACTAGATTCAGAATGTACTACAGAAAGAAAATTTGACAAGGTTATAGATATGTGTCTTTAGAATTTGTGGAAAAGATACCATCAATTCTGTTGTGAATATGCTGAGATTGAGGTGCCAGTGAAGTGTCTACGTGGAGTTTAACAGAAGGTAGATAGAGTATAGGTAATAATTTGGGCAACATAAGTTTCCTGGTAGTTATGGAGCTCCAGTGTATGAATTAGGAGGCTGGGGAAAAGTTCAGTCACCAAGCCTCATCTTTCAAAGAATATCAAAGTTTCTCTTGTCTAGTGTAAGTTGGGGGAAGAGCAAAGAATACTGAAAATGACTGGGAACAAATTTCAAAAAGGTAGAATGTAATTTATAAAGTCAAATGCCATTGATAATACATTTAAAAACTGAGTAGTGACTACCAATTGGTAACTAAAAATATCAGGAAGATAATGTAACACTAATCATATTCTTGTATTTGAAGAGAAGTAATGAAAGAAAATCATTATGGGTCATTTTTTTTAAGGTATAAGAAACTTTAACATACATTAATGAAAGAAATCAATGGAATATAATAGAGAAGTGGGAGAAAACTTAACATACCATTAATGAAAGAAATCAATGGAATTTGCTGGAGAACAGGGGCGTATAAAATAATTACCAAATAATGTGAGCATTACAATATAAAGAAAAATATGGGACTGTGCAGCATTATCAAAATTACTTACCTCCACCCTTTTAGGACTATAAAGATCAGTAATAAATGTAACTTTACATTTGCTAAATAAAAACTTTCAGGTTACATTCTATTTTATAAAAATGAACCATCAATAACAAATTTCTAACTAATATATTATTGAAAGGCCCTTTGCAACTCCTGAATTACCTATTTCCTGAAGTATTAGAACAGAAAGACATACAAGAAATACTATGATTTAGTGTCCCCTCATTCTGTGTTTTCTTTTTTTTTTTTTTTTTTTTGCGGGAGGCAGAGAAAGTTTTTACTATATGGCTCATGTGCTCACTGGAGAGAAAGTGAGAAATTATCCCCCGGGGGGGGGATGCCCACACCACAATTCCTTCTCCTCCATTTTCCTCTCAGGATTTTGGGCACATATACACATGTGCCCAGTGTGAGTTTTAAGCTGCCTGGTCCAGGACTCAAACTTCAGTTGATTACGTGGGTGTCCAGCAACATAATCTTCACTCCACCTGCTGGTCCTAGTCCCCTCTTTCTATTAAAGAACCTAAAGTCCTATAGTGGTTCCTTGACACACTAGTCAATCAGAACATCATGCCAAAGGTAGAAAAAATTGTATTGTAATAGGCTCATCATGGTTTTTGCTTATCTTTTGAACATCAAAGTTTTTTTTTTTTTTTTGAGAGTGATTTTTGCTATAGGGAGCATGTGCTCATCAAAGACAGAAAGACAGAGAGATAGAAAGTAAGAAATCACCCCACAAAAGGGATGGGCATGCCTTAACCCCTTCTCCTCCATTCTTCTCTCAGGATCTTGGGTATATATGCACACATACCCACATGAGTTTCAAGCCACAGGGTCTGGGACTTGAACCATGGTCCATCATGTGGGAGTCCAGAGCCTTAACCACTATTCCACCTGTTTGTCCCAAGATTTAAAAATCAAATTCAGCTATGAGAAATAAAGGTATTGTGATTCTGTATTTACCTTATGAATCCTGATAACAGACTTTGTTTTTTACTGGTATGTATCACTTTGTGCCATTTAAATAGACACTTTTCAGAAGGTCAGGATAAAACTATAATAGATTGACTTATGGGCCAGATGATGGCATAGTGGTTATGTCACTGGACTCTCACATGGCCGACCATGGTTCAAGTCCTAGACCCACTGTCTTGAAACTCTTGCCAGGTTCACATACATGTATGCCCAAGATCCTGGGAGGAGAATGGAGAAGAAGGGATTTTACTGTAACCATTCCCCTGAGGGGGGGTGATTTCTCACTTTCCTCTCACTATCTCTGTCTCTGTCTCTCTCTCTCTCTCTTTCTGATGAGCACATATGCCCTAACTCACAAACCTCTACTCCCCCCCAAAAAATGACTTAGATTAAAAATTAAATATGTATTCCCTGTCATTAAGAAATAATTGAATCCTGAACACCTGTGACAATGCCCAGGATCCTGATGGGCATGGTCTGTGCATGTATTATTCTCTCTCTCCTCTCTTCTTTCATCTCTTTCTCCCCCCACCCCATGTACATGTGTATACATGTAGCTTATCATGAAGTTTTAAAATCATTTATGATAAAAAACTGGTTGTAACAATATTCTTAGCTTACTCCAGAAATACAGAAATATATTTGGAATGATATTCTCTCATTAATAATAGTGCAAGAGGATACAGGTTTGGTTTGGCTGTTGTTGTTGTTCTCTCTCTCTCTCTCTCTCTCTCTCTCTCTTTTTTTTTCCAGTGGTGGGAGAAATAGGAAAAAAAATCTTCAATTTAACTTTCCTTCTTAACTAAGCAAAAACAAAGCTTTTGGTTTCAGCTTCAATTCACTTCAAATCTTTTACCCTAGTCCTACTGGCACTGTCACTTCAAAATCACAGCATAATGCACTACGCTGCTTTCCAATGTCAGGAAAACAAAAGCTTTATTGAATAAATATGTGTGAAAATGCTGCAAACAAAAACATCTCCACAGGCAGCACCTGATTGGCTCACAGCAACTCTCTCCGTTGTCATATCAGAGCTCAGCAAGTAACTTCCTAGCATAACTTCCAAGGCTAATGTTCCTTTCAAAGTTGTCTGTCTTTTTAAAAGAAGAAATCAAACAAAGGAAATTAGGGTAAATGTTTTCCTAGCCAAACCTGGAAGTAAATTTTACTTCTCAATTGTAAGAAGATAGTAAAACAGATTACAGAGGAAAATATTTACATGATACCTTGCCTTTCACTCTGCATGCCTTTTTTATTATCATTCTTGAAGGTGATTCTACCCTTTGTAAAATGTCCAGATGCTAGGTCTATAGCTTTTCTTTTAACTAAGGAACAAACACAGTCACATCTATTTAACTACATTTTTATGAACACTCAGTCTACCTCATAGAGGATTATAGACTTCTCTCCTTTGTTCCTCGCTCTTGTATCTCAGCACACATTGCCATATCCTATAGCTAAAAAATTACTGCAGTAATACAAAACTCAGCACCACTGTGCTAGCAAAGTCAGAGCCAACACAACAGTGCTAAGATCTCTATAATTCCCTATTTACTCTCATTTTTCCTCAGCTTATAGAGCAGCTACTCTCATAAGTGTTTAGGGCTCTAGAATCTGAAATCTCACTAATTATAATGAGTTTTGCTTTCTCAACCTAAAACAGCTGTACTAGCAGCCAAGACAGTAGCTCATACATCCAGGTAATAGTTACTTCTTCCTGCTTCTGTGGTGAAGTGGCCAACAAAACTGCCTGTGCAAGTCCACAAATGCCCAGTTTGAATTTCTTTCATTCATTGTTCTGTGTCTTATCACTTTATTATAATCTCATACTTTAAATTACTTGAAAAGTAGCTTTGCAAATCATCTGAGTTAGAAACAATCTAATATAAATGAAAACATTTTCTGAGTTACCTAACAAGAATTCTAAATTGCAAAAGCTAACTTTGTAAAGGTTATTAGAAAAGTGCTCTATGCATGGTTATTTCCAACTCATTAAGCATCTTTAGAAAAATATACAAATGCCTTCAAAGCAATGGCTTAAAAGAATCCATCCAGGCTTTTGAGGTAAGAGCAAAAGAGTAGGCTATTATTAAAAGTAGAAAAGCTAAGTGCTATTAAAGTGATCAGGTGTTTAATCTAGAAGGGATGAAACCTTTCCAGAAGTGTAGACTTGGCTTCAAATTTTATTTGGAGTACATGGAATATAATATAATTTTGCTTATTATTCAGTCAGTCATTTATTCTTTCAGTAATTATTTATTGAGCACCTACAAAGAACCAGTCACTAAACAGAAAAATGAAAACATAGTCCCAGACTTCCTGCAGTTTATTTATATTTTAGTGGGAGTTACAAATAATGAAAAGTTACAAATAATCAAATATAGGTAGCATTTATTACTATGAGGAAAAATAAAGGAGAATCATGGGTTTAGAGAGAAAGAGAGTATTATTTCAAGTAGATGATTAGGGAAGATCTCTTGAAAGAAGATCTCTACTTTCTTTGAATAGAAACCTGGATAAAGAGTATGAGTTGTACAATTGTTAGGCTTGAGATCCTGTAGGAAGAAGAGAAACAAATAGCCCCAAGCAGGGTATGAACATGAAATGTGTGTGAAACAGCAACAATTCAGGAGTAGAAAGGACAGAGGAGGAAATAAATCTGAAGCAATGGAAGGATCTTTTAAAAAACAAATATTTAATTTTATTTATTTATTTATTTAGTTAGTTAGTTATCTATTATTCTTCAATTTGACCAGAGAGAGAGAGAGAAAGGGAGAGAGTGAGAAAGCAAGATGCCAGATCCAAGATTCAAACCATGGTCGGCCACGTGGGAATCCAGAGCCCCAACAACCACACCACCTGCTTGTCCCAACAAGGGAAAGGGTCTTGAAGGCCATAGGAAGGACTTTAGATGTTAAATATTTTGAAAAGCCCCAAGAGGATTGTTTAATCTACTAACACACAAACACACACACACACACACACGCCAGCTCTCCATACGCCCTTGTTTATAAGACATAAAGATTTGGTGGCAATCTATCCTTTTTGAGGGCTACTACCTTAAGCACTGGTCACTACAGATTTTACCCTCTGATCCATGGTGTGTCTGTTTCCTCCAACAAAGTGAGTGGAACAAGGAACAACAAAGACAGGGCCAAGGGAAAAATCAGTACAATAGATTTGCTTTATAGCAGCTCCTCACACAGGCTTTTATAACCTCCTCTAAGCTTCCTCTTCCCCCCCAAAACTAGACAGTTGTAAGGCAACTGCAATTATCTCTTATAGTTGATAAAATGAAGAGTTGGATTTCTTTAAACCATGTCTTTTAATAAAAGGTGTAAGAGCAAAGACTAGAACTCAGATTTGCTGCTATGTACAAGGTGTTTTCTTACACAGAACACTGTTGGGTTTTTTTGTTTGTTTGTTTGTTTGTTTTACCATACAACACATGTACTGGCTGGAGAGAGACAAAAAGAGGGAAAGTGAGAACTCAGACCCTAAGTGGGATGGCCATGCTGCAATCCTTTCTTCTCTATTATCCTCTTGGGATTTGGAGCACACGCACACACACATGCCCGGTGTGAGTTTTAAGCTACCGGGTCTGGTACTTGAACTGTGTTCAACTACTTGGGAGTCCAGTGATGTAACAATTATGCCATCTGCTTATCCCAATAGTAGTTTTTTTAAAAAAACATTTTTGTATATGCTTCATATTATATGTGGCTGATGTATTCTTTATGAAAACATGTGACACTAAAAGTAAAAATCTATTTTTATGGGGAAGGTACTTATTAAAGGTCTACTTTCAGAACAAGTCTTCCTTTTTAAAATTTAATTTAAATAGGTACTTTTTAAAATTTCTTCCATGAAAGAGTCAGAGAGTTGAACATTCATCTCCAACAGGTCTTCACATTGCAATCTTACCTGCAACCTCAGCTAGTCAGACCCACAGGCACATGCATGTGAACACATTGTGCACAAGGAGACTTTGAAACACAAACCAAGGACCTTCCCACCCCTCCATGGCCTCACCATTGTGGTTTTTTTTTTTTTTTATTGTTATGCCATTGAGAATGATCTAGAACCTTTTTTTTTTTTTTTTTTTTTGAGAGAGAGAGAGAGGTTTTTGCAATAGGGTGCATGTGCTTGCCAGAGAGACAGAGAGAAACAGACAAAAAACAAAAAGTTACCTCCCCCAGAGGGGATGGCCATGCTGTAATCCTCTCTCCATTCTTCTCTTGGGATTTTGGGCACACACACACAGGAAACTGGTATGAGTTTTAAGCCACCAGGTCTGGGACTTGAACTGCAGTCAACTACATGGGAGAACAATGACATAATCATTATGCCATCTGATGATCTCAAGAACCACTCTTTTAACTAAATAATTGAGATTTCAGTTGAACATGTAATGAGCACCAATTATACACTTCATGTATCTTGCTAGATACTGAAAGTTCAAAGATGAATCAGATATTAGGCCTCTAGAGATTCTCATACTAACAGTTGGTATTTTAGTAGAGCATGTAATTTGGTAATATTAATTATGGCAGAGGAATAGAGGAAATAACATTACTTTGAACATGTCAATAAGTTTGTCTACCTTTCTGCTTTTCCTGCTTCTTCAAATCTCCCATCTCTGAAACCTTCAACAAAAACTACTTAAGAACTTCTATGTTTGTGCTATTCTATTACCCACCTTGTTACCCACTTCAATCCTTCCACACTTGAATGTCCCCCAAAGAAAAGCAAACTAGTGGCAAAATTCATCGGAGGTAGGTGAATAACTCTATCTCCATAAGCCTACCATTCTCTATTTGCCAAAAAGACAAATAAAGATGCCTCAAGATAGCCTCTGGCTAGCGGACAGAAGCTGCCAAGAGTTAATGATCCTGAATTTCCTCATAGAAAATTCAAATGCAGCAGGGGTATATTGAAGCCACACTGGTCAGATACATCAGATGTAACAGCTAAGAGGTCAGCCACAGAGAAAGAAAGTCAAGTCTGAGGAAGTAGCTATATGATTAGAGACCAGAGAAACCACATCAGTGATATTCCAAAGACATCTCTATTAGGCTTTTGTTCATTTGTTTGTTTTAATTCTGCAATCAGGAAGATTAGCAAAACAGCACACTAAGATGGTTCAAGCTCTTGTTTCCCCTATGGAAACTCTAAGTAAACAACTAGAAACTGGCTTAAATAATTTTATAGAAGCTCTGAAATTAAGTGAAAATATCTACAGCAACCAAGGAAATGTCTGATCAGGAAAAAAGCCACATTTAAAAGGGCAGGAAATTTTATGGCATAGTTTAGTAACTCATGATCGATTTAGTTTGGTGGAAACAGTAAATTGATCAGTTTCTAGTCACATTCCCATAAAATAGACAAAACAGAGGAGGCCAAATTTGCAATTTGCTAATCTGTTTGTGAGCTTACTGAGGGTCTTAGCAATGTGCCACTCATTTCAGAGCTTAGAGAGACAAAAGTGGTTCATATATCAGGCTAGGAAAAACTGAAAAGTAGTAAGCATGACTTGCATAAACTATAAGGGAACTACAAATCCAGAGAGTCTATACAATGGATTAAGGACAAATGAATACACTAAAACAGCTAGAGTCCCAACAAGAAGCAGAGGTGAGACACCTTAGGAAATCGAAAAACAGTCATGTAAACTGAAAAACTGAAGGCTAAGCATTCATACTTGTCTAATGAAGATTTCCAAAACAGGACTAAGAAGACAGAGTAAACTTTCACACTGAATCTATCAGTAAGGTTTTACCCTAAGCATACAATCAGTTTTCAAATATTAATATAAATTGGTATTTTTTTAAGTGTCCTGATTTTTACAAAAGATTAGAAGGGGCATAGATTAAAACAGGAAAATTTATCTCATGCAAAGGAATACTATAAGCCTCCTGAAATTGCCCCTGAAGAAATACAGGCTTTAGACTTACTAGACAAAGACTCTTTAAAAACTGTTTTAAATATGCTCAAAGCTAAATGGGAGCATAAGAAAAGGACTAAAAGTAATTAGGAAAATGAGAATTTGAATGAAATGAGAATATCAACAAAGATAGACATCACAGATATATTGATGGAAGGAAGGAAGGAAGGAAGAAAGGAAGGAAGGAAGGAAGGAAGGAAGGAAGGAAGGAAGGAAGGAAGGAAAGAAGGGAGGGAGTGAGGGAGTTCGGCAAAGGATAGAAAGCAAGCAAGCAACCAAATGGAAATTATGAATCTGAAAAACATAATAACTGAATTGAAAGATTCATGAGAGAAGTTCAAAAGCAGATTCAAAAAGCCAAAAGGAGGAATCAATGAATTTGAAGATGTGTCATTTGAAATTACTTGAGACAAACAAATGGTATAACGTTACATCGCTGAACTCTCAAGTAGTCTACAAAATTTGAGTCCCAGACCCAGCAGCTTAAAACACTCCAGGTACCTATGTGTGCATTCCCAAAATCCCAAGAGGAGAATGAAGAAGGAATTGTGGCATGGTTATTTCCCCAGGGGGTGATTTCTCACTTTCTGTCTCTAATTGTCTCTCTGGTGAGCATATATGCCCTATAGTAAAAATCTCTCTCAAAAAAGAAATGACTGAGTCTAAGTTACAAAAAGAGAAATGTATAAAGAAGAACAAAGACATAAAATCTTATAAGATGCAATCAAGGGACCAGCAGTTAGTGTAATGGCTATGTCGCTGTACTCCCACGTAGTCAACTGCGGTTTGCGTCCTGGACTCGGTGGCTTAAAACTCATGTTGGGCGCGTGTGCGTGTGTGCCCAAGATCCCGAGAGGAGGAGAAGGGAGTGAAGGGATTGCGGCGTGGCCATTCCCCCTGGGGGGTCATTTCTCGCCTTCTGTCTCTCTGTCTCTCTCTGTCTGTCTGGCGAGCCCACGCACCCTATAGCAAAAACCTCTCCAAAAAAAAAAAAGATACAATCAAGTCAACCAACATATATTTGTAATAGTTTTAAATGAAAAAAGAGAAAGAAAAAAAGAGTTTATTGAAAAAAATAATAGCCAAAAACTTCCCCAATTTTTAGAAAAGTATGGCTATGTAAATACAAGAAGGTCAATACATTCCAAGCTAGATAAATTTAAAGAGACCACATCAAGACAATTGCTAATGAAAATTTTAGAAAACAAAGAACAAAAAGAAGGAGAAGAAGAAAAGGAGGATAGGAAGATGAAGATTATCTGAAAGCAGTAAGAAAGAAAATATTATATACAGGGCATTCTTTATAAGATTGTAAGTAGATTTCTTAGCAGAAGCCTGATAGGCCAAAAGGCAGTGGTATGATATAATTGAAGTGCTAAAGGGAAAAAGAAATCTGTCAAACTAGAATTCTGTATTTGACAAAACTATTCTTCCAAAGGGAGGGATAAACTAAGACATTCCCAGAGAATCAAAAGTTTAGGCAATTCATTAACATTAGAACAATTCTTTAAGAAATATTATTGTAAAAGGTATCTTCCAAGGAGAAATGAAATAATGCTAGACTGTAAGTCAAACAAAAAAAAATTAAAATATCTGGAAAAAAGGAAATATACAGACAAATATAAAAGCTTCTCAAGATCAAGATCAATGGTAGTTTATTAATTTGTGATGAAATCCCTTTCTGAATAAACATCATCTCTACCCAGATAGTTATATATTAGGTTTAAAATGATAAATTGTGCAGTTTCTTTCACCTTAAACTTTTTCTAAAATTTTGTGATATTCTAGGAGAAGTAGGAAATGAGAACTGACAGATTAAAGCTGTTACTGAAAACTTAATTCTTACTCTAGCACACACACACACACACACACACACACACTAAACAAATAGAACTGGAATGTTCCAGTACTGCTACTGATAAACAAACATTTCATTGAATTTTTCATCTATATCCATTGAAAACATAGGAAATAAAGATAAACTGAAAAAAATCCTTTCTTTGAAATAAAACTACATACAACTAGTAAAAAAAGAAATGGGTGACATTTTAGAAGAAAAAAATTACAATGCTTTCTTAGTATTATCAAACAAAAAAGATTATGCTATTCAAAAATGATGGAGTTGAAGGAATATATTTGGTTTTAGTTTATTTTAATCTTCTCAATATTTTCCCAAGTTGCTATAAATTCAGAAAGAATCTTTTTCAGCCATTGAAAAACACTTTCAAAAAATAAACTTGCGGGAACCAGCAGTTAGCATAATGGCTATGTCGCTGGACTCCCACGTAGTCGACCGCGGTTCGCGTCCCGGACCCGGTGGCTTAAAACTCACGCCGGGCGCGTGTGCGTGCATGCCCAAGATCCCGAGAGGAGAATGGAGGAGAAGGGATTGCGGCGTGACCATCCCCCCTGGGGGGTGATTTCTCGCTTTCTGTCTCTATGTCTCTCTCTGTCTGTCTGGCAAGCGCATGTGCCCTACAGTGAAAATCTCTCCAAAAAAAATAAATAAATAAAAAAATAAAATAAAATAAACTTGCAATTAAAGGATGATTCATCTTGTCCTGTATGATTATTTTTAAAAGATCAAATATATTTTTACAATTTCATTACATTTTCTTTATTTATATATTGTTATTTTTAAATTGTAATTATATCAATAAAATCAGTTATATTAGAGTTAGAATATACATATAATATTTATAGGTTTATGAATTTAAATTTTACTTAATGCTTTAAATATATTGATAAATGTAGCTTAAATATATTAAGAAATTAGTTTTATTGATTTTTATTTTGAATTTTGATTTCTGAATATTTTTATCTATAAAATACTCTAGAGCAAAATAAATCTTGATATCTGGTTTTTTTGCTCTACAATTATGATTGCTACAACCTAGAGAAAATGAAATAAACAGATATCTGAGTTGATTTCACTATAAAGCCTGAGTGATATGAGAGAGGTTTTCTTTCTTTTTTTTGGAGAGGTTTTCACTATAGGGTGCGTGCGTTCGCCAGACAGACAGAGACATAGAGACAGAAAGCAAGAAATCACCACCCAGGGGGGATGGTCATGCTGCAATCCCTTCTCCTCCATTCTCCTTTCGGGCTCTCAGGCACACATGCACACGCGCCCGGAGTGAGTTTTAAGCCACCAGGTCTGGGACGCGAACCGTGGTCGACTATGTGGGAGTCCAGTGACATAGCCATTATGCTAACTGCTGGTTCTCAAGAGAAGTTTTCTTTGAATGATGTGGGAACATGAAAAGATAGTGTCATTATATAATGTTAATAAGTTGGCCATCCTTCTGTTTTTGCATATCCCAGTCACATCATAGCAAGCAAACTAAATTACTGCCACATACCAAAAACTGCATGTAATTTATATATAACTATATAATATTTGAGTTGAGTTACAGTTTCAGATGATATACTTAATGATATGTTTATTTTGTATTTAAGTAAATATTTATTTCATGTTGCTACTTTTTCCTTCTCTTTCTGATCACTAACACTTATACTGTATCTCATTTAACACCATAGGTCCTTCCTCTATGCCTATAATATCTAATAGTTAATAACCCTGAAAAGGATTCTTAGAGGAGATGCTTAAGATGGATTTTGAACAGTCATTGAATGGTGAGTTAAAAAGATTAAGAGTTTTATTTTATGCACAAAGAATAGAATGGGCAAAGGAATTGAGTGATGTAAAAACAAGATGTGCACAACTAAAATACAAGCTATTTTGTGTTACTAAAATGGGATTGGGGCCAATACACTAGTAACACAACTAGACTTTCATGGAAGGGTCCTGGATTTACATGCCTGTCCATATTCCAGGGCACCTGGGGAAGGATTGTAGCTTCAAGATCTTCTTGGGAATGCTGTCTCTCTCTCTCTTTTTCTCTCTCTCTTTCACTCATCAAAGAAAGAAACAAAATATCTCAATTTTGGTATAATACACATAATATACTACACATGTAATACACAAAATAAAGTAATATAACAGTTTGTTTATAATAATATAAATTAAGGAAAAGGAAAAAAAGTGTTTATCAATGGGATGCTGGGCTACAAAGTTCAGAGATCCTATTCTTTTAGGTAAGCATGACAAAGCTGTGTTCTAAGGTGGTAGTTTTGGTGATAGGGAAACAGGCAAAATTTGAAAATATTGGTAGCTAATTTCAGGGTTTGATGTTTGTTCAGACATAATAGTTAGAGTTATTAATAGCATGCACATGAACCTTTCTGCATATTATCAGAAAGCAAAGCTAGAAGTTAATCTAGACTATGATAGGAACAATAGAACAACTCTGGAAAAGAGGAATTAGATCTGGGAAGGCAGAGATAATCTAGTAGCAAATCCCAAACAGGTGGGAAAAAAATCCTAAAACTGTTCTCTGCTATAAATCTAAAGTACTTTAAAATATGTAAAAACAAGAAAAGTGCTCTTTAACTGTAGCATAAGGCATGTGAGTAACCGTACAGAGAGCAATTTGTTAGTAATCATTGCTAAGGACTAGGCGTTGACAGAGAAGGTCATCATTTCCATTTGCTCTGGTTTTAAAGATTCGTCCTTTGTCCACGAAGAGCACACACCAAAACATTGCCTGATTTGATGTTTTTCTCACCTGTCACAAACTTCACACGGTGGGTTTAATGCTTTCTAAAACAGAATCTTCCTTACTACAGTTTATCACTCTTGGACAGCTTAATTAATTATTTGATGATTCAAGCTTATGTACTATAAGTAAAAGATTGTACATACATAACATGTTTTCACTATTGCAGCATAGAGACCTGGACATTTTGTAGAAATAATGCACTTTGATCCATTTGTCAATATTTAAATTTCTGTAGGAATTAGGACATTTCCTAGCAATATTAAATGCTCCAGTACCATCAGAGTAAAAATTTCAGGCACACCCTATTATGACAAGCAGAGGTAGCTACCTCTTCTATGATTCAGGCTACCAAAAAGCGTCCTACACCCAAAACACATTACCCAATGGTTTGTTATTAACAATTCCTACTACCTAGGATATTTTGCTTAGAAAACAAAAGCAAGGTCCATGTCTTCTGGAGTCACCGCTAAATTGTATATTTGAATTTACAGTGAATAACAAAGGTCTTGAGAACTTTCTTCAATCTTATCCTTTAACATAACAACATGGGTAACTTATTCTGATCAGCCAGTTGTAATTCTGGAAGGCCTAGATATCCAGCCTTGAAATGAAATATGGGAGATAGGTAAGATAAGAGAAACGTTTGCCTCCTGTTTCATAGCCGTCACCGGAACAGGGCTTGGGCCAACTACTGTGAGCTCTTCTCCCAAGGTATTCCAAGACTGTAAAGACTGTAACACAGCAAGACTATGTAAAGCTCTGTATATATATCGTATATATGAGAATAATGCATTCTTACACCTGGTTTGTATTTTTAAAAAAAGAATGAAAACCACTCTAATTCCTTTTAATACTATTTTAGTAGAATGACACATATAAATTAAATACCTAGAAGGCAGATCTTCTATGGAGGTTAATTTAATTTAATTTCCTTCAAAATAATACTGTTGAAAAGTTATTCAGATAAATTTGGTTTTATTAAAGTATGTTATTAAATATTTATAGAGAAACTTGCAATGTATAGAAATAGATAACTTTTTTTTTTTGAGAGGTTTTTGCCATAGGGCGCGTGCGCTCGCCAGACAGACAGAGAGAGACAGAGGGACAGAAAGTGAGAAATCAGCCCCATGGGGGTAGCCACGCCACAATCCCTTCTCCTACATTCTCCTCTCAGGATCTTGGGCATGCACGCACACGCACCTGGCATGAGTTTTAAGCCACCAGGCCCGGGACGCAAACCGCGGTCGACTACATGGGAATCCAGTGACATAGCCATTATGCTAACTGCTGGTCCCCAGAAATAGATAACTTTTTAAATGAAAGTTATGGACTCTTGTACCATACATAGATACTAATTGTATACACAAGACTTTATATTCACTACCCTTTCTTATTTCATTATCAAAAAATTCATTATACAGATGAGAAAAACTGATGCTCAAAGAGGAAAAATAAATGACTAAGTAGGAAGAAAAGTAAATTGACACAAGTAGCAAACAACATATCCAGGATTTGAGACCAAGTCTGAATGCTCAAAGATCATTCTTGGATCCATTATGAATTTATTCATTTTGTGCATAATTTTTTGTCATGCATGTAAGACATTTTATGTCAAAGATCAATGCATGAAAATGATACAAATTGCTTACACCTACTGCCTTCAGGAGACCATAGGCTAATTAAATTAACATATACAAATATACAAAATAAATATGCATATACTCCTGTAAGTATGTTTTGGGAGATAGGGATATATGATTGTACAAAGGAATTTGAGAAGTCTATCATTCTTCCTCTGTAAATTTACAGGTTTTCCCATGACAGGAACTACAGGAATATTCTGATCAGTGTAAAGGTATGGCTTCCTGGACATAAGAGCTGAGAGTAGAATAACACCCTGTCAGGCCAGTATGAAATCTCTAAATGGAGCTGTGTTTCCAGTACTGTAGTGTAATACCAACTGTGTTGGCCCAGATCTTTTGAGAAGCATATGCCAAGTCAGGATGTGGCATGCAATATTGGGGGGAGGGAGGTTCTCACAGGTGAAAAGGAAGAGAACAGGAGTAGACAGAATAAATTTTCAGAACGCAAGTCTAGTCTGACACCTGTGAAAAGATAGAGAAAAGGAAAGATTGGGTAGGAAGGACATCAGACCTTGGTGCAGTTTTGAGAAATTCTCAGCCAGGCCAAAGGAGAAAGACATGAGTCTCACAGGAACAGGCTGGCACAAGACTTTCCCCAGCCATTGAAGGAGTTACCAGGGGACCATGGTCTGAGAGCTCAGAAGGGGCTAGCTGGAGTTGCTGGTCAGCTCTGTTTGAGGTAGTAATTTCTTTTGAAGGAGTTCTGAACTTTGCGTCTCCACGGCTACCACATCTCAAATCAACAAATAACGGGACTGGAATGATATCTATAGAGTGTCTCAGCACATTTTACAGTTCCTCTAATTGGAAGTGAGTGGACCTACAGCATGATTCTCCCATCCATCTGAAGATAGTTCCTTTAGCCCACCATAATATCTGGTATTTGTTTATACCAGAATCCTGTATTTTTCATTTGGAAAAGAATGAAAATTTTGCTGGGAATCAAAAATCTTTGGTGGTAAAATTAGATGTTATGGGCAAAATGAGGAGCCATGAAGGACTAAATGAAGGAAAATAAACACTGAGATAGTAGTGCTCACTGACCTGAAAGATAATTTGGTATTTTATTGGTTGACCCATACCTTAAGGAATCACCTTATTTGATGCTAGATGAGGCCTGCCTGGTTTCATGTCAGCATATCATCATATGTGACAGCTAACCTTTATTGATTGCCTATTAATTAGACACCATTTTCCTAGATCTGTGAATGCAGTGGGGAATTGAAAGAGTCTCCATCTTAGATACTATTAAAAATAGCCATCCACACTTGTAAGGAGCTTTGCAGTTTATAGTGCACTTTCAAATACATTATTTTAAATATGTGAAACTTGTAAAACAGGATATAAGCATATTATACTTGCATGATAGCTAAATTTTGTTGAACATTTTATGCCAGACAATATGCTCAGGGTGTTCCAGTGATTATCATATTTAAGCAATAACAGCAGCCCACAAATTACCATTATTCTTTCATTTTACATTTGAGGAAACTGTCAATCAAATTAAATGACTTATCCAAGGTCACACAGCTGCCAAGGAAAAAATGGGGAAACTAAATTGGGTTGAACAACTACAAAGTAACTGCTTATAGCCAATTTTCCTTTGACAGTGATATCTAACAATGAACTCTAGTAGACAGCATTTGTTAAGTAATTACTTCAAATAAGTCAATGAAGCAGAAATGCAGATAAACGATAGTATTGAGTCCCTCAGTTATGATAGGGGCCAATATCTGTTAAATTAATAACCACACAAAGGAAATAATTCATTGCATTCAAGACCAAAGTGTGTTTACAAAATCACAGATATGGGACCAACAGAAGGTGCAGTGGTTACATTGCTGAACTCTCACATGGCCGACCATTATTCGAGTTCCAAACCTGGTAGCTTAAAAATCATGGCAGGTACATGGACACGTGTGCCCAAGATCCCAGGAGGAGAATGGAGGAGAAAGTATTGTGGTGTGGCTATCCCTGCTGGTGGGTGATTTCTCACTTTCCCTCTCATTATTTCTGAATCCCCTTCTCTCTCTAAGGCAAAAACCTCTAAAAAAAATTATGTATAAAATATCACTGATATGATGAGCCTATGAGTCAGTTTAAACAAAGGAAATAGAAGGAATACCATGAGTTCCATAGGAATATAAATTTGAAATGGAGGAAATGGTTTCATATTATCAACTAAATAGCCTTTTATTGAGTTACCATTTACTTTGTCATTTCTAGTTGTCTACCCTGTAGAGTGTGTGTGTGTGTGTGTGTGTGTGTACATATTCTCAACTATTTCTATTACTCATAACCCATGATCAGGGTCTAGTGTGTCATCAAACTGAAGTGAAATACTCAGATTAAGTAACTTGACCAAGGTCAAACAGCAAATAAGTTGTTCAGCCAAAATTCAAACCAGGTCTTTTTAAATTCAAAACTAACAGTCTTCCTACTGAATGTCAGTACAAACTTCCCAAAGTAATTTGTGAATTTTCATCCACTACATATGGTAGCAAGCCAATGTCTACACTGACTCATTTAGTTTAAAGAACACAGAACTCCTGAAGAGAAAGTGGTACTGTAAAGTTATCCACATGGCTATCATGTCTGAGTATAAAACACCTTCACAATCCCAATATTCCAGTAGATGCTATCATATAATAAAACCCAAGATTTTTCACATTTTTACCTGAGATAATATTATTTAAATTCATAAGTTCATTAAAATAATATTTGTATAATTTGCTTCCTTTAAAAATGAGAAATAATGTTAATTATCATAAAATATTTGGTAAGGTACCCTTGAAAAAAATCACCAGAGTTCATGCCCATTAATTCTTGATAAAACTGAAAAGATGTAAAATCTTTAAACATGAATTAGTGAAATATTTTTATTTATAATCTTGGTTAATGGAAAAATGGCTACTATATTCCCTAGATTCAATGCCCAAATATTTATTTATTGAGTGCCTACTAGTGGCTTTAACAACATTTGTCATGGTATTAATTTCTATTGCAAATCTAAGCACAGCTTAGCAGGATGTGTCTGCCTTAATGTCTCTTATAAGGTTGCCATTGGGGCATTATCTGGGCTGTAGTGTCTTCTAAAGGCTCATATCAGGGGAGGATCTGCATTTTATCCACTCACATGGTGGCTGGCTGGCAGGATTCAGTACTTCTCAAGCTGTTGGCTTGAGGGCCTTCGCTTCCTCATTGATCATTGGGCAAACCTACACTTTCTTGCCTTGTGGGCCTCTCAATAGAGTAGCTCCCAACATGGCAGCTGGTTTCCCTCAGAGTGAAAGAACGAGAGAGAGAGAGAGAAGGAACAAGAGAGAGAGAGATTAAATCCTAAGTGGCATTCTTCATAAAATCTGATCTCAGGAGTGACATCTTAGCCCTTTTACCATGCTATGTTCATTAGAAATTAGTCACTAGGTCTAGCCCACACACAAAGGAGAAGATCACACAGGCATCTATACCAAGAAGCAAGATCACTGGAGCCATCTCAAAGGTCATATCCCAGAGTACACATTGAAAGATAGTCTAATTTCAACTGAAGGAAATCAAAGAATTGCAAACTACAGGAAAAGAGTGAACACATATGCAGAGTTAAGGAAATATAGGATCTTTCTTGAGAAGCACAACTTTGTAGAAATATGAATGCATGATGAGTATTAGAAAATAAGTCTTTGAAGTAGGTCAGGGTTAAATAACATCATGCTGACAAGTTAGAACTTTATTATTTTAGATCTAGGAAAAGAATTTTTTTTTAAACCTAACAGGGACAGGATCAGAAATATGCTTCTGCTTCAAGAAAATTAACTTGAAAATCCTTTCAAAAGTGGACTTGAAGTATGGGACTTCGTAGAAGCAGAATCCTTTAATGGATCTTTCTTGCAGGACAAAGACTGAGCTACCATTAGGATCCTAACCAGAGCAATGGCAGTGGGAGGGAAAGGAGGTCTATGGAAATAGCATACTTTATGCTTTACTGCGCATCCCTATAAATGAAATTTTTTCAACTTCTGATTCTCAAAATATCTAATATTATATGGATTTTCAAAGGTTTTTCAGTTTCTATTATTCTTTCCGCTAACTCTTTCATGCCCTGCTTCAGGGCAACTGTTACCTATTGAATGTCATGCTAGCGAAAACATTTGATCTGAACCTTGCCCATTTGCCCCTGCTGCCTCAAAGCAGAAAACATATGACCTGTCTTTGATCACGCTTTTTTCCTAAAATGAAAACATCCTCCAATATGTGATTCTTATAAAAGGTGAGTGTTAAAATTCTAGGATAAACCACATTTAAGCCCAGGGACTCAGTTAAAGTTAATGAAAACATATTGGGATGAGAGAAGCTGTTGCAAGGTTTGGTGGCTATTTCGTTCTTTTGCAGATATCAGAAAGCAGGTCCAGCCTCAATATAGACAAAAGCTGAAATAAGTGTTCAATTAGTAGCAGTTTCTCAGCATTTTGTCCAATTATCTAATAAAGGAGATGAGAGCCTTGGTATATAAATTTGCTCCATTATGGAAGCAACCTTCAGCAAGTAAGGCAGTAAGCTTTATTATTTAAATCATCAATATGATACTTGTAAGATGAAACAAAAGCAGCACTTTAATGATAAATATTACAATTCAGCTACTTTTCACATGTCTCCACGCACGCACATTGGGAACCGTTTGCTGCAGTATAAATAAGAGACAACCGAGTGACAATTCGGATAGAAGAAAAATAGACACAGCCCAAAACAGAACGGATTATCCAGTTACCACTCTGACATTATTGCCGCTTTTAGGCAACAGCTGACTTTAGTCATCAGTTTCCATCATCTGTTCTATTTTCTTTCTCAGACTTTTGCTCTGGAACTTTTCACCAAAGATGCTGAGTGAAAATCAAAAATAGATGAAAGTCTAGGAAATAATCCTTCAAATTCACTCCCTCTCTCCCTTAATTGCACGAAGGGATGTAGTTCTTAGGAGGGTCTGTCTTTTGACTGATCATTCAGCAGCAGAGAGGTAGGGATCAGCAAGGTCACTATCAGGGTCACCTCGGCCTGAGTCTCCTAGAGTGCTGCAGGCTCAGAGCAGAAGAATGAAGGCCCAGAAAAAGCTTAAGAGATAAACTGCTAGAACTGAAGTCAGGGTCAGGACTTCTGGAGATGTAAAAGCAGACCTACATCACCGGAAGTATTACTGTATTACTGTTAGCACTACTCACATGTTTTTTTGTTTTTTTGTTTGTTTTTTTATTGGTTTCCTTACCTTTGGACCCTTTCTTTCCTCTTGAAGACAAAGAATGAGTTGTGCACATTCTAGCAACATCCATCAGCCAATTTGCGTGTTTTGAACAAATATCTTTTGCAAAACCCCTGTCACCTTTTCAGACTCCTCTATCTCTAATAGCCGTCTCTCCCTGATTCTCTTCAGTTCACACCAATGACTCCTCATATTCTAGAAATCAAAATAAACAGCATGACTATCAGACATACACTTCCAGTAGCACCTGATAGAAGACCTTCTTAATTGCAAACAGCATGTGACTTTTCCCAAGATTCTTCAGGTCTGCTGTGCTCTTGGGCTAAGCTCTCTTCTGCCTACATTTTGAGATATCCCTCTTTAACTTACAAATGCCTCCCTACACACATTTTTTTTCTCTCTTTCACTGAAATAACATTACCCTAAGCAACTCAACAAATACCACAAAAATGACACAGTATCTAAAATTGCAGTATCTATTCTTAATCTCACAACTCCTCAAGGAGCTATCCACTGATGGTGAAACAGTCATCCTGCTTAAATAAGGCTATCTTATCTTCAACTGTTCAAATAGCATCATTTAAGCAATTATACCCACAAATTACCTGACAACATAGTGTTTTATTTTCACTCACACCAGCCTAATGAACATGGCAAACCACTGGGGATAATTTTTCATGGAAGTGTGGCATCACTTCCGTAGATTTTGAAGTCCACAGACTGGCACAATAGATGTCCATGACCTCAACCTTGAGAAACAGACATGAATAAATCTCATTCATTTTAAAGTGAAGAAAATACCTTGTGGGTGCTCCACTCCCCATCCCATGAATGGATTTTAGACATATTATTTTTCATGTCAACTATGAATTTGGTCATCTTAAGAAATAAATTAAAATGCAAGAATCATAGGCACATTTAATGGTAACTTTGCTGATTTCTCTGACTTACAATCATTCAGACATTCTCAGAGAGCAAGTCACATTGTTTATGAGCCACACATCTTCACAGTTAGCATATGTTCTTCCTTTGAAATACCACCAGGTAATTCCATTCTCTAGCAAAGTACATGAAATAATAAGGATAGCTACTCACACATGAAGGATTTTCCTCAAGGGCAATCATCTTAACAAGGAATCTCTTTTCAAAATTAGCTATTCTGTAGTTCTATTAAAATATTGTGACTCTAGCTCTGCTCTCTTCACCCCAAAAGGAGAAAAGTAAAGACAGAGCCCCATTAGAGAAAAAGCTTAAAAGGCAAAAAAAAAAAAAAAAAAACTTGACAAAATTCTGAAGTATTCTTAGTGACATAAAGGTACCAACACATTTGGTCCTCACTACAAACCAAACTGAGATTGTGATTTAACTAATTATCCTGAAACTTCTAATATGGACAATTATTTCAAAAAAAAAAAAAAAAAAAAAAACCTCTTAAAGAATAGGCATTTAATGAAGCTTCTTTGAAAAGTATCCCAATTAGAAGAGTACCTGCTAGAAATGAACTATTTTTAGTCAAATAACAATTGGTAGTTGGGACTTGTCAAAGGTAGGTGTTCTGTTTTCAGTAGAAATATTCTGTAGGCATTAATGAGTTGTAATAGATTTTCAGCTATAGTTTATCATTTTAAGTTACTTTTGTATGAGATAATATCTAAATGGGTGTGCTAATACAGTAAGATGACATCACAATTTGAAACTGGCATATACACATGGACACAAAAATAAAGGAATGTACACACACATATCCAACTTTATCTAAAGTAAATGCTAATTTTCCAGGAGGCTCAAAAAACACAGACACATAAATTCGTTGTATTAGTGAAGAATAAAGACCGTGGGAGCTGCAAAACAAAAATATACATTCTTCCCAGGTATGGGCTAGTTTGGAGGGAGGGGCATAATTTTCAAGAGATCTTTAAATGATGGAGAGTGATGCACTGTGGAATACTGGAAAGAGGAAAAGGTAGAAAATGCAATCTGAAGGAAGATGCGAGAGTTAGAGTGTGTTGAGCAAAGTGGGTGGTGAGGAAGTCTGCCTGTTAAGAAGTGGAGGAGGCATTTATTATAAGTGAAGGATATGTCAAAATTACCCTTTTTAAATAGATGAATTAATGTTTAAACTTATGAAGGATCCAATTACTGAAAATTATTGATTCCCTTATGGAAAGCCAATAGTGATTACAACTTGGAGAGCTGTCGTTCTATAGCCTGGTATGTATACGCCATATGTGTTTATCTTTTTTACTAGCCTACTTACATGCGATAATACTACAGCAGCTTTCAAGATGAACATTTGACAAGCCAGCTCACCGCCGACTGACACCTCCATTTCAGCTGGCCTGACATATATAAAAAGAAACTGAATGTTTATCCGTGTGCTTTCCGGATTTGACATATGTGCTATATAAGAGTCACAGAAGGAAACTTCAGAAAAGAAATTAAGAAATGCACTTGTCAGTTTATTAATCAAAGTTTACCTGCTTCACATTACACAGAGACAAATTAAGCTGGCTACTATGGTACTTCGAAAACATCTGCTAACAAAGTCAGAAGTAATGATAAACAAACGAGTTCCCTTTGTGGTTGATTTTCATCCAGCTGCATTTAATTATAATAGTGCTATCAAAGAAAGCTCCCCATTAGCTGCTAATTCAGAATGACTTCAGAAAAAACTCCCAAAGCCTCCAGTGATATCCCTCCAACTCCAGCAACTTCCTAATCTCTGCCAAGGTTTGTGGAGAGCCATATTAAAGATTTTGGTTATCAGTCGTGGATATAATTGACTGCCATGGTAATATTCAGTGCTTTTCCCTAAAACTACCTTTGTAATGTGACCAATTAAACTTTAAAATGACAAAATTTATGACATCAATATTTTTGTTCCAACTTTAGAATTAGATAACAAATTGCCTCAAAAAGGCAAGGAAAAGTCTTATTTTAATGCATATTGCAAGTAAAATGCAATGCCAGTTTTATTATTCATCAGTCTACAGTCACCACAGCTCAAAATAAACTGACACTGCTTTTTCAATTTCAGGTTGAACTGGCTTTCAAATAAAATATTAAAAAGTACTCAGAACACTACCTCTACTATATTCTGTAGTGAATCACCACCAAACCTTGCCAGTTGATCAGCACTAATTCTTAAAGTTCCCAGGTACTTATTCTCCTTTGAAAGTCTCAGTACTTCAAATAAAACTGTGAAAATCTCTATCTCATGCTCTTTTGAGTGCAAGTATGAATAATTTCTCACCCCAACTTGGCTTCTGTGTGGCCAAAAAGCAAACACAAAATCAAAAGCTTCAATGTGCAAACAATCCATTGCTATATGTGTGTCTTTGCTGATCCAGCCTGGAAGCAAACCATACCTCCTTTATTTGTCTTGGGAGGAACCGGTGAGATGCAAATTAAAGGTGAAGATATATACCTGGGACAGTATCCGTATTCCTTCTGTACTAATCTCTGTAACAAAACAGAGAACATTCATGAACAGAATAAGAACTGTGGAATAACCCAGATTGAGAATGATAGGCATTTTCTAGAGCTAGAACTGGCCATCTTCCAAGGACCTGAGTGATAATATATTTTCCTAACTTCTATAGGAACTTCTTTGGTCATAGAAGGTGCATGAGATTGGGAGAAAATGAGGTCAGTTTTTGTCTACTGAAAATATTGATACCTTTGGAGGGAATTGTTTCTCTCCTTCTTCTTCAAGGAAGAACAAAAACATCTCTAATTAAACTAATTGTTCCCAAACTCTTCCTCTATTTCCACTTCTCAAAAAGCTAGTAGTGTTTATGAGGGTATCCTCCTTGACAACTCAAAAAGAAAATGGAAGTAGGAGAGAAAACTATTGCTTTTGAGAGTGTTTCATGGAAACTTCCTTCCAGTGATCCACTGGGGCAAGCATATGACATTAATTTTGCCCTTGGCACAAAGATCAAATGATATTGCCAATGTCGTTGTTCTGTTTATAACAATATTTGTGATGACTTGTACATTGCCCTCCTCCAACTGGCATCAGAACAAGCATTATTCTTCTGTGGTTGAGATCATAAAGCTGGGATATGTCCTATTTCAAAAAGAATGTGCAAGAAAGAGCATGGTGCTTGGTGGTAGTTGATCAAAACTGAAGAATTTCCAAATGGTTGCTTTGCGGAAAGTGCATTAATGTTCACATCATTCTTCTGCTCTGAAGATTCTAATATTCTCCAACCTAAGAGCCTAAGAAAATGGAGGCATGAGTTTATCTTTTCAAATTAGACCTTTTGAATTTTATGTCCATTCTTTCAGATAACCAGGCAAGTTTTAATGGAATGATTTTGGAGCATGGAAGAACTTATGTACAATCCTTAATACCTTCTAGCATAAAAGGCCTCAGAGTAAGCTTGGATGTCATTTCAATGTTTTTAATTACCAACCTCAGTGCCTTAAGTCTTAAAATCCATTGTAGAGTGCATGTGTGAGCATGAGAGAGAGAAAAAGAGAAGTACCCTCCTTTGGGCTCAGTCACTGGACATCCCATTCCTCCAGTCCTGCAGACCACAAGGACCCTGAGCATGCAGGCCTGCATGTACACATGCCTAGTGTGTTTTCAAGCCAATGAGGATGGGAACTCAAACCACAGTTGACATGTGGCCTCACAGTCTATTAAACCACAAACTGCTGCAGAAGCTAGGCCCTCAGTGTCTTAATCTTAAAAAGCATTTAGTAGTCAACTCATTCTCCCCTATAGTGTATATCTGCCCAGTTTTTGGCAGTTCCTATTGCCTATATATATATATATATATAGTAGTTCCTATAGGATGAGGGGTCTTCAAAATGTTCATGGTAAGTGTATTTGAGAAAACTGCATGGATTTCAAAAATTCCTACACCAAAATTAACTTTAACTTCATTTCTCATGAAGTTTTTAAAGTCCCCTTACATACTCATAGGGTATGTTTTCATTTTAGAACACAAAGTCTCTATGATTTCACCATTACATAAATACATAGCTAAAAAGGAAAAGTTAGCAAAATTTTCAGGACGTTCCAGCAGACAAAATGAACCCAAAATTACAAGTCGATGTTTGTAGATTTGCAGATCCAGGATGGGGAGTGGGCCATCTCATGTCCATGATGTCTCTGTGCCTCAGGTTCTGTACACTGAAATTACTTATCTTAACCTCATTTCTGCTTTATAAACATCAACTGAGAAAATTCATTGGAAGGTATATTTTATTCTCTGCAGGTAAGAAAATTTCAATTATAAAATATAGAATTTATATGTAGAGATGAATAGAAGAGATGGCCCATACAAAATGACCTCTGCTTGTATTATGTAGATACTAAAGGTTTAGAGATGGTTATAGGTACTTCAGAGAAATGGAAGTTACAGCTTATTCCTAGACACAATCCTCCATTAAATCATAGCAGCTTCAGTTTGATCTGCTTTGTTATACTACAATTCTGTACAAAAAAATGGAAAATATGTTTACCACTAAAAGAAAAATAAAGGCCCACTCATCTTATTCAATACTTTCATTTTTCAGGGAAAAATAAAGAAGAAACTCAAAGAAGTAGTCAACTCATTCTCCCCTATAGTGTATATCTGCCCAGTTTTTGGCAGTTCCTATTGCCTATATATATATATATATATATAGTAGTTCCTATAGGATGAGGGGTCTTCAAAATGTTCATGGTAAGTGTATTTGAGAAAACTGCATGGATTTCAAAAATTCCTACACCAAAATTAACTTTAACTTCATTTCTCATGAAGTTTTTAAAGTCCCCTTACATACTCATAGGGTATGTTTTCATTTTAGAACACAAAGTCTCTATGATTTCACCATTACATAAATACATAGCTAAAAAGGAAAAGTTAGCAAAATTTTCAGGACGTTCCAGCAGACAAAATGAACCCAAAATTACAAGTCGATGTTTGTAGATTTGCAGATCCAGGATGGGGAGTGGGCCATCTCATGTCCATGATGTCTCTGTGCCTCAGGTTCTGTACACTGAAATTACTTATCTTAACCTCATTTCTGCTTTATAAACATCAACTGAGAAAATTCATTGGAAGGTATATTTTATTCTCTGCAGGTAAGAAAATTTCAATTATAAAATATAAAATTTATATGTAGAGATGAATAGAAGAGATGGCCCATACAAAATGACCTCTGCTTGTATTATGTAGATACTAAAGGTTTAGAGATGGTTATAGGTACTTCAGAGAAATGGAAGTTACAGCTTATTCCTAGACACAATCCTCCATTAAATCATAGCAGCTTCAGTTTGATCTGCTTTGTTATACTACAATTCTGTACAAAAAAATGGAAAATATGTTTACCACTAAAAGAAAAATAAAGGCCCACTCATCTTATTCAATACTTTCATTTTTCAGGGAAAAATAAAGAAGAAACTCAAAGAAGTAACTTACCTATATTTAACATTTACCAGCAATAACAATATTAAAACATGAAAAATATTAGTGTTTCGTTCACCTACAAATTCAATGCTGTTTTGTGGTAGTTCCAAAGAGAAAATATTGATAATTTCTAATTATGTTTACACCATCAATTATTACTATTATTTTATTTTTCTGTAATTGTTGGACATTCTTAAATGTTCTGTTCCTCTTAAGGGTTTCGTTCTTAACTTCACAGAACCCCACATGTATTTCTAGTCAATCCATTGGTAGACCTCGCAAAATAATAGAGTTGTAAACTCCTCTCAGAAATTTGAGAACAATATATTTTACTTATTTGGCATGCTGCTTATCACATCAATATGTAAATGTGATTGCTTAATAAATACACTTACTGATGTCGTCTTCATCTGCAACTTCCTTTGCAACTGAGACTCAAAATTATTCTGAGTTGCGAATTTTCACAGTAATAGTCACCCTACAAATACTTCCTAAATACTTCCTGTGTATAAATAACTGCCAACTAGCCCCCTGATTTTCACAGAGTATGAGAGACATAGGAGCACAAATATATGTAAATGTAAATATCAACATGCTATTGGACTTCAAGGACAGGATGATGATTTCCAGTTAGGAAGTATGGAAGGAGACAGGCAAGCATATTTTGTGGAGGTGGTAGCTTTATAACTGTCCCAGAAAAATAGGTAAAAATTCAATGCCAAAAATAGTAAGAGGATTTTCCAGGTGGTATCTAAAAT
>NW_006160159.1:1576844-1606562 GCF_000334495.1 Tupaia belangeri chinensis
CTGAAACAGCTGAGGCTATTGGACTCAGGGTAAATGTGCCTGTGAAAATGCTCCAGTAACCAGAGAGACCTCTGTGGCCCATCCCCACCTTCTCTTTGAATCCTCTGCTACATCTAGCATTTCTGCATGTTATCCTGATGCTCTCTACTTAGACTTTGTCGCTCTACCCTATCTGCAAAGCATTCCTAACTGGAATACTTGAGTTTGGGTTCCTCTGCTCGAGGGCCAGGTCAGCCCAGACTCGTGTCAAGATAAGCTCAACCCCCGCACCCACAGCCATATCCATTAAATAATGTGGGAGAAAGAATAATACCGGAAGCAAAAAATTAGTTCAGGAATGGCCCCAACTGGAAAAAAAATTTTTTTGAGAGATTTTGTTTTGTTTTGTTTGCTAAAGGGTACTTGTGTTCGCCAGAAATAAAGAGAGAGAGAGAGAGAGAGACAGAAAGCGAGAAATCACCCCACAGTAGGTTTGGCCACACTGCAATCCCTTCTCCTCCATTCTCCTCCTGGGATCTTGGGCACGCATGTGCCCTACGTGAGTTCAAGCCACCAACCAGGTCCAGGACTCAAACCACAATCGACTACAAGGGAGTCCAGTGACATAGTCATTATGCCAACTGCTGGTCCTAAAAATTATTTATTTTGTTCAATAGTCACTCTATCTAGCCATAAACTATAATTAATTTTCCTAGGCTTTGAAGGAAATGGCCATAGATGTCTGATTCCTTTAATACTTAAAATCTAGACCAGAGGAAAATATTAATTTCAGACCATGCCACCCTACTCTGTGGCACCACTCTACACCACCACTCTGCCTTGCCACATGGCCTATCACACACTCCTCCTCCCCACATTAGCCTCCCAGCCACAGTGAGACCAAACTGCTGCTTGTCAGAAAGAAAATAGCCACTGTCTGAGAGCTGACCACCACCACCTCTACAGGCAGGTATCTGGGCCAAAGCCCAGAGTGTGTGTGGGACTCAAAAAGTGAATACAATTTTGAAAGGACGGTCCAGCTCACGTAGTTGCTACTTGGAAGTTTAAGGAGTTGATCACGCGAAAGTGGTAAAGCTCAGTGCACTTCTGCCCACCAACTTCCCTTCAGGGGAAAACATGAAAGAAACTCTTCTTTGAGAGTCCAAACCTAGCACTCTACACCTACAAAAGAGCAATGAAATTAGAATGGAGCTAGTACATTGTAGAAATGTGCATGAGCCAAACTTCTGACAAAATTTAAAAAAAAAAAAAGAAAAGAAAAAAGACCTCCCCACCCACCCCAATTCCAAGCCAGCATGATAGCTGCACCATCCTGTCAGCTGACCTGGAGGTAGAGTTCCATTTAATTTTGTTTTCCTATGGTTTTTGCCATAGGGCATGTGCCCTCACCAGAAAACTGAGAGATAATGAGAGGGAAAAATGAGATATTGCCCTTTGGGAGAGATGGCTATGTTGTAATTCCTTCTCTTGCATTCTTCTTCAGGATTTTGGGCATGCATGCATACATGCCTGGTGTGATTTTCAGGCTGCTCGGTCAGGGACTTGAACCACAGTTAGCCAAATGAGAGTCCAGTGCCTAACCATTTGCTATTAAGATACTGGGGCCAGCAGTGACATGACATGGTCTGAGTCCCAGTCTTGAAAATCATGTGCATGTGCATATGGCCAAAATCCCAAGAAGAGAATGGAAAGGAAGGGATTGTGGTGGGTCATCCTCCTTTTGGGTGATTTCTCCCTTTCCTTCTCTCTATCTCTGATGAGTACGTGTGACCTATGTAAAAACCTTAAAAAAAAAAAAAAGAAAGAAAGAAAAAGAAAAAGATTTCATGGCACAGAGTGAACAGAGAATAAAAAAGAGAGCACTCCCAACACAACAACACAACGGAGGCTAAGGAACTAAACCTCCCCTGTTCAACAGGCAAATCAGGCAGGTGCTCTTCCTCCCATCAAACCCAAATTCAGGGGATATCTCTATATCTTCTCCAACTGATGTAATCCACAGCACAGCTCATTCTGAACCTCCTGAAATTTTAAGTTGTGAGCAAGGAAAGAGGAAGAACATCTAACAGAGAAGAATATACCAGAGAGCCCTTCTCCAGTTCAGAGTGGAAAGACAGGACATCATCCTCAACCAATTCCTAATGCTGATGTGTACAATTTAGTCAACTAATATCTACTGAGGGTCTGTTCAAATCCTAGCAGCATTCCTAGACTCTCAAACATTACAGGTTGTAGTTTATGGTGAAAGTCTCACAGATAAGCCTGCCTCTTGCCCCTTCTAGATGATGGCCACATCCAGGCAAGTAGGGTCACTGTTTCTAGTGTCCCATGAAGGAAACCCAAGGCCTATCTCTGGCATCTCACACACAGACTTCCCTCTGGCCTCTGCTCGACAGCCTTGCCAGGGTTGCATTCAGGATTGGAGGATCACTGTCCATCAGAAATTAGAGGCAGGGTAGATATGTCCAGCCTGGAACTGAGAGGCACAGTAGGCCTCTGGCCCATTCTGAAATACTCCAGGAGGACTATATCCAGAGGCTAAGGACTGTCCTGTCTACCCTTCCCCAAGTGACCTTCCCAGGACCACATTCAGGCCTTGAGAATGACACCATTCTCAGATGTTACAAGTGGGCTGCTCATGACCTGTGTGTAGGGTCTCATAGTTAGGCTTGTTTCCACACCCTCCTGGACCAACTTGCCAGGGCTCCAAGTGAATCTGATGAGCCACTCTGCTGCCAAGTCTCATACACAAGCCACACAAGTCCTCTTCTGAGTCAGAAGACAAATATGGCTTGTAGTCCCTCCTGATCCACTCTATAAGGGACACTCTTGGGACATAAGGCTGCTTGTCTCCCCTTGGCATTACAGAATCTAATCTTAAAATTAAGAAGTGAGTACTCTACCAGGTGCCTAAAAATCAATGCAAAGTCACAGAAATATGAAATTAAAAAAAAAAAAAAAGGAATAGCTCTGACTCAAGGGAGCACAATAACTTCCTTGGAACTAAAGACAGGAAATCACAGAAGTGATTCAAGAAACTCAACAAAATACTAACATACTGAATCTAACTAAAAGATTATACACCACAATCAGACAGACTTTAACTCAGGGATACAAGGATGGTTCAACATATGCAAAACAACAACGATAACACATCACGTTAAAAGGAGAAAAGACAAAAATGATAAAATTATACCAATTGTTCCAGGAAAAGCATCCTGCAATACAATACAATACAAAATGCAATACATCCTGCAATACAACACAACATCCCTTCATGATTAACACTCCTAGTAAATAGGTATAGAAGGAATATTTTTGAACACAATAAACACTATGTATGACAAATGCATAGGTAACATAATACTAAATGAGGAAAAGCAGAAATCATTCCATTAAAAACTGGAACATGTCAAAGTTGTCCACTTATTCCACTCCTTTTCAACATAGTGCTGGAAGTCTTTTCCAATGCAGTCAAGACAAGAGGATAAAATAATGGGCATTCAAATAAGAAAGGAAGAAGTGAACTTGTCCCTATTTGTAGACATGATTATATACATAGAAAATAAAAAAGAATCCATGAAAAATATTCAAGAAGTCATGAATGAATTCAGTTAAGTGGCAAGATACCAAATATCCAAAAATTTTAGCATTTCACTATACCTACAACAGGCAGACTAAGGCATAATTGAAGAAAGCAATCTCATTTACAATAGTCATTAAAAAAATAAATAAATAAAAATCCTGCAAAGTAACTTACTAAAAGAGCTGAAAAACCTCTACAATGAAAACTATGAAAAACTGATAAAAAGGACTATCATACCAAAAAATCAAAAATATAGTCTGTGTACTTGGATCAGAAGAGTCAATATAATCAAAACATCTAGGATTAAGATCAAATTACCAGTGATATTCTTCACAGATAAAGAGAAAAAAAAAAACATAAAATTTTGGAATCAACCCATATCACCAAGGCAATACTGTGCTAAATGAATAAAGTAGGAGAAAACTACCTGACCTCAAAATATATTTAAAAATTGTGATAATCAGAATGGCATGGTACTGGCACAAAAACAGACACAGGAACCAATGGAGTAGAAAGGAGAATTCAGAAATAAGCCCTACAACATGTAGAAAACTGATCTTTGGGAAAAGATGCAGGACAATCCAGTGAAGAAAAGAAATTCTCTTCAGCAAATCAGCAAGTAGTGCTGAGAGAAGTGAATATCCACCTGCGAAAAACGCAACTAGACCCCTAGCTCGCATCCTTAACACAATATCAACTAAAAATGGATCACTACTTGTGGAAAACACAGGGGAAACTCTTGAAGACATCATAGTAGGCAAAGATTTCTTAAATAAGACCCCTAAAGTGCAGGTAACAATTCCCAAAATAAATAAGTGGGATTGCATCAAGCTAAAAAGTTTCTGCACAGTAAAGGAAACAATAGAGTGAAGAGACCCACCCCCCCACACACAGAATTGGAGAAAATATTTAGAAACTATGCTTTAGATAAGGGATTGAGAACTATTATATATAGGGACCTCTAGCACCTGATTTGAAGAATAAGAAAAAAAAGAATAATTCAATAAACAATCCAATAAAAAAATGGACAAATGAGTTGAATAGAAAACTCTCTAAGGAAGACATACAGATGGCCAAAATAGCATATAAAAAAAGTTCATCATCTCTTATTATAAAGGAAATGCAAATCAAACTGACAATGCGATATCACTGAACCCCAGTCAAAACAAAACAAAACAAAACAAAAAACAAGTGCTGGCAAGACTGTGGTGAAAAGAATTTTCCTACATTGTTGTTAGGAATGTAAATTAGTATAGCCACTGTGGAGAACAATATGGACGCTCCTCAGAAATCTACAAATAGAATTATCTTATGACCCAGCAATTTTTTTTTCTTTTTTTTGGAGAAGTTTTTGCTATAGGGCATGTGTGCTCGCCAGACAGACAGAGAGACAGAAAGCGAGAAATCACCCCCCAGCGGGGATGGTCCTTTCTCCTCCATTCTCTTCTCGGGATCTTGGGCATGCATGCACACGCGCCCGGCGTGAGTTTAAGCCACTGGGTCTGGGACTCAAACCACGGTCGACTACATGGGAGTCCAGCGACATAGCCATTACGCTAACTACTGGTCCCATGACCCAGTAATTTAACTCCTTGGTATTTCCCAATGGATGGGAAAACAGTCAAAAAGACACTTGCACAGCTATGATTCTTGCAGCATTATTCATAACTACTAAAACAAAATCAATTTAAGTGTCCAACAACTGTTGACTGGTTTAAAAAAATGCGGCACATCCTTACTATGGAATATAATTTAGCTATAAAGAATAGTGAGACTTTCATTTGATTCCAATTGAATTAATATAGAAAATTTAATACTAAGTGAATAAGCCAGACTATTAAAAAACATTGTATATCCCCACTTACTATATACTTAATGTCTACACCCTATGGCAGAAGTTGAAAGATTCAAAGATCTAATAGTAGGAAAAGCAAGCATAGATATCAGAGACTATGGGAGGTGGATGGATAGTGAGATGAAGATGGAAGGTGCATAGAAAAACATTTAATAGGATCTTGTGCCCCTCCCCACCCCATCTTGGACACCTGTTCCAGTGAAGAAACTTGCCATAAAGCGGACCACCTCTGGCTATAAGGCTATGCAGCAGAGACCCAAGGCTCATACCCTCTCCCACTCATCTTTGAACTCTCAGGTGTGTTGCTTGGGTCTTTAAGGTGACCTTGTGCCTCTCCCCACCCCATCCAGATATCTGTTCTCACTCAGGGAAACTGAGCTGGAAATAGACTGTGGCTTATCCCCTCTCACATGTCATTGATTATAAGACTTCAGTTTTTTTCTTAAGTATGCAGTGCTGTGTGATCCTTTCTAGGTCCCTGAATAAAAGCTCAGCAGCTCAGTCTTTGGCACTCCTGTTCTCTAAAAAATGGGAAGGACTTTAAGTTATCGAAAACCAGTGACAATAGTGCAGATTGCTGGTGAGCATCAGAGAGGTAGATCAGCAAGGATATCACCAATCACCTACTCTCACACACCTTTGAACACTCGGAATTAACTCGAAGAATTTAAGACGGAATGTATAAATCACCAGGTGACAACAAACAATTGCAGAGACACAAGAAATATGAACAACAAACAAAATATCTCTCCCACAAGGGAAAACATCAATTCTTCATTATTCACAGACAACATAATGGAATTCATGGAAATATCAAAAAAAAAAATTAAGAATATTTATAGTGACAAAACTAAATGAGATGTGAGGAAAAAGATTCAATGAGCTCCAGGAGATGAGGAAGACCTTTCATGATTTGAAAGAAAAAATAGACAGCATAAAAAAACAAATCAAGTGGAATTGTTAGAGATGAAGACTGTGATATAGAAAATTAAAACCTCCCTCAAAAGTATTAAAAGCAGATTATATCACACAAAAGATAAAATCTTGAATGTGGAAAACAACACCTCTACCTATAAAAAAAATTATCAAGAAGACTGACAAAATAACCAAGGATAATAAAAGAGAAATACTAGATATCATTAAGCACCCAAACATCCAGAAAATTGGTATCCCAGAAGGTGAAAAAAAAAATAGGAGCATTGATAATACATACCATAAATTCCTGGAAGAAAACTTTTTAAACCTAGAGAGGCATCTAAATATCCAGACCCAAAAAATACAAAGGGCTCAAAATAGAATAAGCCCAAGAAAATCTTCTCCAAGGCACATCATAAGCAGATTGGCCAAAACCACAGACAAAGACAAGATACCAATACAAGATAGCAAAATTGAGAAGAGAGAAACATCAAGTTATTTACAAAGTTATCACATCAGGGGAGCAGCAGTTAGCGTAATGGCTATGTTGTTGAAATCCCATGCAGTAGACCATGGTTAGTGTCCGAGACCCGGTGGCTTAAACTCATGCTGGGCACATGTGCATGCATGTGTGCCCAAGATCCCGAGAGGAGAGTGGAGGACAAGGGATTGCGACGTGGCCATCATCCCTGGGGGTGATTTCTCGCTTTCTGTCTCTCTGTCTCTCTCTGTCTTTCTAGCAAGCACACTGACCCTATAGCAAAAAAAAAAAAAAAAAGAAAGAAAAGTTATCACATCAGATTAACATTAGACCTCTTCTTAGAAACAATGCAGACAAAAAAATAATAGGGAAATATAGTCAAATGGAAAACAATTTCAACCAAGATTACTATACCTAGCAAGATTACCCTTCATATGTCCCGATCCAGGGGGACAGTTGAACAGGTTTCCTGAGGGAAGGAGTGAGAGCTGGGACAAGCGGTACAGTGTTACAACACAGAGATGACACAGTGTCTTCAGGGTCATCCATTTATTGTGGGCATCAAGGTACAGCATGGAGATGATGCGGTGTCACAACTCTTCAGGGTCGTCCAGAGACGACATGGTGTTACAACTCTTCAGGGTCTTCCAGAGACGATACGGTGTTACAACTCTTCAGGGTCTTCTGGGTCTTCCGGGTCCTCTGGGTCATCTGTGTCATCTGTGTCGTCTGGAGATTGTGGCCCAGGGATCATGGTTATATACATGTTGGTGGGCCGTGATTGGTTGTAAAAGGTGGGTTATGATTGGTTGTGAAAGGTGGGTTATGATTGGTTGCTTTTAGACTAATCATGAGGTGCCGGATATGCAAATCTGAGGGATTCTAGTGGCCAATCAGAGTATGGTTTTGAAGGTGAGGTTTTTGAAGGGGAGCTAATCATGGCTTTTGGCATTGTGTAATTGTTTGCTTTCTGAGAAACTGGAACCTAATGACCTCGGCAGACTCACTGGTGTGCAGCCTCCCACATTCATATGAGAAAAAAAAGGTAGAAACTTTCTCAGATAAGCAAAACCTAAAAGAATTTACCAACTCCAGACCATCTCTTCAAGAGGTTCTGAAGGGAGTGCTATTTCCAAGGAAAACTAATGAAAGACAGATAAAAGAGAGCAAAAACCAGCCAAGAAAATGGCTCACTTAATGATAGGAACATGTCTGGAAATACCAATAATGATGTTGAATGCTAATGGATTAAATTCTCCAATCGAGAGTCATAGACTGACTGAATAGATTAAAAAAAAAATAGAAACCCTCCATCTGTTGCCTATAAGAAATGCACCTCATGGATAAAGACATACATAGACTAAAAGTAAAGTGCTGGAAAAAGATATTCCATGCAAATGGAAATAAAAAAAAAGACTAGGGTAAAAACATGATTTCAGACCAGCTAGACTTTAAGATAAAAACTTTAAGAAGAGACAAAGGGTATTATATAGTAATAAATGAGCTAATTCCTCAAGAAGACATAATGCTTATAAATATCAATGCACCCAACTCAGGAGCACCTAAATACATGAAGAAAAGATTGCTGGGGCTAAAAGGAGAGAGAGGTTGCAACACTTTAATTGTTGAGGATCTCAACACTCCATTATATTCTTAAGACAGATCTACTAAACAATAAACAAGCAGAGAGATACAGGAGCTAAAAGACTGTAAGTCAAATGGACTTGACAGACATCTATAGAACTTTCCACCCTAAGATTGCAAAATATAAATTTTTCTCACCCTAGAATGGAAACTTTTCAAAGATTAACCATATGATAGGGCACAAATCAAGTCTTTACAGATTCAAAGACACAGAAACTATATTCAGAATCTTCTCTGACTGTGATTAAATTAAACTTGAGAGTAATTTCAGGAAAAATCCCTGAAAATACTCAAACACATGGAAACTAAACAAAGTACTTCTGAATGACTTCTTAACTACAAAAGAAATTAAGTCTGAAAAAAAAAAACTTATAGAAACGAGTGATAATGAGTAAACAAGTTTCAATAATCTACGGGACACCACAAAAGCAGTCATAAGAGGAAATTTCATAGCAATTAGTTCACATAAGAAAAAGATAGAAAGGTGATAAATAAACAACCTAACATCATGCTTCAGGGAACTGGAAAAACAACAACAACAAAAAAAATGCCAAGAGAAAAGAAATAATTAAGATTTGAGTAGTACTAAATTAATCGAAAATAAATGAAATGTACAGAAAACAAATGAAAGCAAAAGCTAGTTCTTTGAAAAGATTAACAAAATTGACACACCTTTAGCTGGAATGATGAAGGAGAAAAAAAAAGAAACAAGATAAATCAAATACATACTGAAACAGGCAATATTACAACAGACACAATAGGAATACAACACATATCCTTAGAGGATATTCTGAGAAACTCTATGCCAACAAAGTACAAAATATGGAACATGGAAGAGATGGACAAATTTCTGAATTCATATTATCTACCAAGATTGAATCAGGAGGATATAGAAAGCATGAATAGACCCATAACAAGTCAGGAGATTGAATCAGTAATAATCTCTCAACAAAGAAAAGCCCAAGACCTGATGACATCATTTCTAAAGTCTATATATCTTTTAAAGAAGAGTTAATCCCCATTCTACCAATTATTTCTAAAGATCCAAAAGGAAGAAAACTTCCCAAATTCATTTTATGAAACCTCTATCATCCTCATTCCCCAAACAGATAAAGACACGGCAAAGAAGGAAAACTACAGATCAATATCTATGATGAATATAGGTGCAAATATTCTCAACAAGATACGGGCAAACTGTATCCAACAACATATTAAAAAGGTTATTCAACCCTACCAGGTAGTCCCGGACAGGTGGCTTAAACTCACACCAGGCACGTGTTTCGTGAGTGTTCAAGATCCCAAGAGGATAGTGGAGGAGAAGGAATTGCAGCATGGACATCCCCCCCGGGCGGTGATTTCTCGCTTTCTGTCTCTCTGTCTCTCTCTGTCCTTCTGGCGAGCACACAGGCCCTATAGCAAAAAAAAATTAAAAAAAAAAAAGGTTAACATCAGACCTTTTCTCGGAAACAATGCAGACAAAGAAATAATAGGGAAATACAGTCAAATGAGATGTCCAGGGATACAAGGGTAGTTCAACATACACAAGACAATAAACACAATATACCATATTAACAGAAAGAAAGATAAAAATAATATAATAATTTAAATTGATGTAGAAAAATCATTCAACAAAATGCAACATCCCTTCATGATTAAGACACTTAGCAAGATTGGCATAGAAAGGTCATTTCTCAACGCAATAAAATCCATTTATGAAAAACCTATAGCTAACATTATACTGAATGGGGAAAGCTAAAAGCTTTTCTACAAAAAAACTGGTACTAGACAAAGCTGCCCACTTTCTCCACTCCATTTCATTATAGTGCTGGAGGTCTTAGCCAATGCAATCAGAAAAGAGAATAATATAAAAGGCATTCAAATTGGCAAAGAAGAGTTGAAGATATCTTAAACCACCATGCCACCTGTCAGCCCCAAGAGTTGAAGATATCTTTATTTGCAGATGACATGATGGTATATTAAGAAGACCCAAAAGTTTCCATGAAAAAAACTTCTTGAAGTAATAAATAAATACAGTAAAGTGGTAGGATACAAAATCAACATCCAAAAATCTATTGTATTTCTACATACTTAACAACATTTTGACCCAGGTAGAACTGAAGAAAGGAATCCATTTTACCATAGCCACAAAATGTCTAAGATACCTAGGGATAATCCTAACCAAAGAAGTCAAAGATCTTTACAATGAAAACTATAAAAATCTTGAGAAAGATATTAAAAATGACACAAAAAAAGTGGAAGGACATCCCATGTTCCAAGATTAGAAAATTAATATAATCAAATAGGCAATTCTACCCAAATTCATCTACATCTTTAATGCAATCCCAATCAAATTACCAGAAACATTCTTCACAGATCTTGAAAAGACAATCATAGAATTTGTCTGGCATCATCAAAGTCCTCATATTGCCAAAGCAATCCTGCACAAGAAAAGTAGAGTGGGCAGCATCTCATTCTCTGACCCCAAAATATACTATAAATCTGTGGTAGCAAAAGCAGTATTGGCACAAAAAAAATAAACAGGTGGACCAGTGGAATAGAATAGAGACCCCAAAACAATAAAGTCAACTGATTTTTGACAAAGAATACCAGTCAATCCAGCAAGAAAAGGAACACCTCTTCAGCAAATGGTGCTGGAAAAACTGGGTATCTACCTGCAGAAAAATGAAACTGAATCCCCAGGTTTCATCATTAACATAAATCAACTCAAAATGGATCAAAGACTTCAAACTATAAAACTACTGGTGGAAAACATTAGGGAAACACTGGAAGACATTGGTGTAGGCAAAGACTTCTTAAATAAGATTTCCAAAAGCACAGGCAATAATCCCCAAAATAGACAAGTGGGATTATATCAAATTAAGAACTTTCTACATAGCAAAGGACACAGTAATTAGTGTGAATCAACAACTCTCAGAATAGGAGAACATTTTTGTAAACTATGCCTCAGATAAGGAATCAGAATACAAAGGGAACTTAAGCGACTTATCCAAAGAAAAAGTGATCAACCCAATTAAAAGATGGGAAAGGACTTGAACAAAATATTTTCTAAAGAAGACATACAAACAGCCAAAAAGTACATGAGGAAATACCTAAACACTCCTCATCATAAGGGAGATGCAGATTAAAACCACAATGAATGCCATCTAACTCTTATTCAAATGACAAAGATTAAAAATACAAAAAATGATAAGTGTTGGCAGGGTTGTAGTGAAAGGGGAACTCTCCTACACTGCTTGTGGGAATGTAAATTAGTTTAGCAGCTATGGAAAACAATACAGGGGTTCCTCAAAGACCTACATGATCCAGCAATCCCACTCTTGAGTATCTACCCAAAGGACAGGAGAATACTCAGGCGAAAAATCACCTTCACATCAATGTTTATTGCAGCATAATTCATGATTGCTAAAACATGGAAACAACCCAAATATCGATGAACAGATGAATGGATTGAAAAGTGTGGCACATATACTGTATGGAATACTATTCAGTCATTAAAAAAAAAAAAAAAAACAAGACCCTGGCATTAGACAGGAAGTGGTCAAATATGAAAGATTTATTCCTGAGTGAAGCAAGCCAGGTTATGAAAGAAATGTATTGTATGTCTCCACTTATTATATACTGACTGTCTGCACTCTGTGGTAAAGACTAAAGATTGGAGGGCATAAAAGCAGTGAAAATCTTTATGGATGCTAGAGACATGGTGGAAAGAGGGTGGGAAAAGGGAATAGTATAGGGAAGGAAATCAGAGATTAAAAAATAGAGAGGCAAGACTTTTGTGGAACACTGTAATGTTTTATTACTATTGATGATAATGGGTGTGGTATTCTCAACCGGACTGTTCTGAGATGTATTTCTTGCATGTTAAGTAAATTCTCTTTACAAGTCAATTGTTTTAAACTATTTAAATATTTTTTAAAATAATAATAAAAATAAAATAAATTTTTAAAAAGAAAAGAAAAAACTAAAACTAACATATAGCATTATCATTTTGTGAATAAAGTTCTTTGATGTTTTCCTCTCCTTAAAAAAAAAAGAATTTAACAGACATAAGACAGGAAGATTCTTTGTTGAAATTAATGTATATAGTAACATTATTGATTTGATTATCACATACCACATGCATGCTTTGAGAAACCGTAAGATGTACAATAATTAGATGTAAATAGAAAGTATAAAATAAAGTAAAAAGGTATTAACTTCATACACAAATTAAAATAGTTCCTCTTCTAACTGAATCTTGTCTCATAGCTTTGATTCTGCAGTGGTGGAAGGCAATATAGTTTGTTTTACTTGAGATTTTGTTTTTATTTGTTTAATTCTCTTACCTCTCTGCCTTTTCATCTGTTTTCTATAGGTTTTTCTTGGGTCTCTACACTGTTGGTCTCTCAAAGAGTGAGGTAAAAGTCTAAGAGAGGTCATCCAAAGGCTGTTCCTTGCACTTTCTTTTTTTACACAGGCATTTTTGCTGTAAGGCATGCCCACTCACCTGAGAGACAGAGAGAGATGGAGAGACAGAAAATGAGAAATCACTCCCAGGGAGGAGGGCACCACACCACAATCCCTTATCTTCCATTCTCCTCTTGAAATTTTGGGCACACCTGCACATGTGCCCAGCATTAGTTTCAAACTGCTGGGTCTGAGGCTCAAACCACAGTCGATCATGTGGGAGTCCAGTGATGTAAAAATTATGCCATCTGCTGGTCCCACTCCTTGCTCTTTTTATGGGTCCCTTAAAATCCCCACTTCCCGGAGGCCTCCTGAAATGGATGATGCATTCTGTAGCTGACTTCTCTTTCTCATCTCCTGCCCCTGGCTATCTGCCCAACAGTTTCTTATGGGTACAATTTCTATGATACAGGAGGCCTCTGAGATTGCCACTTGATCCCTGAAAATCATGTCTTTGTCACATGGAGCATGGAAGATATAGGCTGTCCTGTTGCTGCTGTCTTCGTGCTCTATGGTGCAGATACTTCAGTTATTTATCACTCATAGAAAAAAGCAGGCCCTTTGCTTGCATAGGTCCGATAAAACTCCATGAGATACATGTGAAGCTCTTCTAAGAACTTTCTGCTCTCTCTACAATTACGGGCCTAATGAATTCCCAGGGTTCAGTAGTATTTCCTCAGTAGAGGAAGATGTTTTATTTAGGTTTTTTCCAGTAGGCTTGTAAGTAGAGGGAAAATATAAGTCAAAACTCTCTTCTTGTATGCATATAAATTCACTACTCATTCAATGTATCTATTTAAATCTTTGAGAAACCGTAAGATGTACAATAATTAGATGTAAATAGAAAGTATAAAATAAAGTAAAAAGGTATTAACTTCATACACAAATTAAAATAGTTCCTCTTCTAACTGAATCTTGTCTCATAGCTTTGATTCTGCAGTGGTGGAAGGCAATATAGTTTGTTTTACTTGAGATTTTGTTTTTATTTGTTTAATTCTCTTACCTCTCTGCCTTTTCATCTGTTTTCTATAGGTTTTTCTTGGGTCTCTACACTGTTGGTCTCTCAAAGAGTGAGGTAAAAGTCTAAGAGAGGTCATCCAAAGGCTGTTCCTTGCACTTTCTTTTTTTACACAGGCATTTTTGCTGTAAGGCATGCCCACTCACCTGAGAGACAGAGAGAGATGGAGAGACAGAAAATGAGAAATCACTCCCAGGGAGGAGGGCACCACACCACAATCCCTTATCTTCCATTCTCCTCTTGAAATTTTGGGCACACCTGCACATGTGCCCAGCATTAGTTTCAAACTGCTGGGTCTGAGGCTCAAACCACAGTCGATCATGTGGGAGTCCAGTGATGTAAAAATTATGCCATCTGCTGGTCCCACTCCTTGCTCTTTTTATGGGTCCCTTAAAATCCCCACTTCCCGGAGGCCTCCTGAAATGGATGATGCATTCTGTAGCTGACTTCTCTTTCTCATCTCCTGCCCCTGGCTATCTGCCCAACAGTTTCTTATGGGTACAATTTCTATGATACAGGAGGCCTCTGAGATTGCCACTTGATCCCTGAAAATCATGTCTTTGTCACATGGAGCATGGAAGATATAGGCTGTCCTGTTGCTGCTGTCTTCGTGCTCTATGGTGCAGATACTTCAGTTATTTATCACTCATAGAAAAAAGCAGGCCCTTTGCTTGCATAGGTCCGATAAAACTCCATGAGATACATGTGAAGCTCTTCTAAGAACTTTCTGCTCTCTCTACAATTACGGGCCTAATGAATTCCCAGGGTTCAGTAGTATTTCCTCAGTAGAGGAAGATGTTTTATTTAGGTTTTTTCCAGTAGGCTTGTAAGTAGAGGGAAAATATAAGTCAAAACTCTCTTCTTGTATGCATATAAATTCACTACTCATTCAATGTATCTATTTAAATAGTCTTCTAAATAGTCTAGTCTTCTGCTGTATCAGCTGGATAAATGGGGGAACTGTGTACTTTTATAAAATACGAGATCACTTTTTGCCTATTCTAATCATCTTTGACTCTTAAGAAAAAAAATTCTGAAGCCCCAGGCAAAGTTTGTTCAACACCAACTTAACAATAATATTTGCATAGGAGGGTAGTGATAAAAAGGACTACAGGGAGGTTTCAGTTTCTGTGGAGATGGAATTTTATTCAAAAGCTTATGAGATGAGCCAGGAGGTGGTATGGTGGTTCAGGTGCTGGACTCCCACATGGCCAGTCCTGGACTCCCACATGGTTGACCACAGTTTGTCCAAAATTTGGCAGCTTGGAAATCACACCAAATGTATGTGTATGCCTCCCCAAAATCCTGAGAGGATAATGGAGAAGAAGGAATTGCAGCAGGAGGCGATTTCTTACTTTCCCTCTCTCTGTGTTTCTCTGTCTCTCTCTCTGGTGAGAACATATGCCCTATAACAAAAACCTTAAAAAAGAAAGTAGCTTTAAATTTACACTGAGAAGGGTAACAGAAAATACTCAAGTATCACAATTGTTTTTGAAAGTCAGTTCATCTGGATAATCTGAGACTTTAAGCATTTTAATCCCACACTGATTTTATGAATATGATTTGAAAGTCACTCAAATCAAGTGATTCAGAATAATGCTTTATATCCTACAAGATGAAATCATATACAACCAAGCTTTATTTATTTATTTTTTATTTTTTTGGAGAGGTTTCCGCTATAGGGCACATGCGCTCGCCAGACAGACAGAGAGAGACATAGAGGCAGAAAGCGAGAAATCACCCCCCAGGGAGGATGGTCATGCTGCAATTTCTTCTCCTCCATTCTCCTCTCGGGATCTTGGGCACGCACACACATGCACCCGGCATGAGTTTTAAGCCAACGGGTCTGGGAATTGAACCACGGTTGACTGCGTGGGAGTCCAGTGACATAGCCATTACACTAACTGCTGGTTCCCTATACAACCAAGCTTTTTAAAGTCATACAAATCCATTGTGTCAGATAATAATATATAATGGACTAGAATTATTATTAGACTATTGAAATAAAATCTAAAATAGCCAGCATCTCTTCAAGAAGGGCAGTATCTCTTCAAGAAGGGCAGATGTATCATCAGTTGCTTACCAGATTGTCTCCTTAAAAAATAGCCTACATGGGACCATCTGATGATGTAGCAAGTTACGTTGTTCAACTTCCACATGGCAGACCACAGTTCAAGTCTTGGACCTGGTGGCTTGAAAATCACATGGGCTGTGTTTGTGTATGCATGTCCACCCAAAATCCCAGGAGGAAAATGGACATGGGATTGCAGCATGGCCATCCTCTGGAAGGTGACTTTTCACTTTCTTTCTCAGTGTCTGTTTCTCTGTCTCCAGCAAGCACACTTGCTGTAAAGCAAAAACCTCTTTAAAAAAAAAAAAAAGATTGCTTACATATACTATTGTTTCTGCATTTCTTTCCAAAGATTTTTATTTATTTCTTCCATGAAAGAGAGGTGGAGAAGAACTCCCAAAGTACCTTCTTGCTGCAATCCACCCCTAGCTTCAGCTAAAGTGCATGTATGTGCACAACATATTTGGGGAAATCTCAGGACATGAACCAGGGAGCTTCCCATGTAAGTCTAAACATTGCAAAGCATTATACTACCACTGTGCCAATGGCAGGCCCTGTACTACACTTTCTTGTTTATTCTGAACACTCTAATTCTCATAGATTTCTTCATTGCTACCTCTAGTGATGAAAATTGTTCTGCCCTGTGGTATTTAAGCTACATTAAATTTAATTTTCACACATCCACTAGCATTATATTAACATAGATTTTTGTCTTCTGAGTTTGGTTTCTATTTCTTAAGAAGGAGGTATTAGAGACAGTAACTTTCCAATAAGAAACACACATGGACCAAGGAATAAACTGATTAATTATGAATGATTTAAAACAATTTTAATAAAGGCTGATCCTCTTTGGAATCAAGAATCAATACATATATCAAGGTACAAAGCAGCAAGGAGGATTCGCTACAAAAATAGTCAGCTGAGTTAAGCATTTTTCTAAGAAATATCATTTTCCTGGCAAAGTTACATTCTTTTCAAGCCAGAAAATGCACCACAGGTAATTTCAAACATTTGAATGACTAAATTAGCTTTCCCTTTATAATTTAAGAATTTTGCTTGCAGCCTCCGAATTATAATTATCAAACAATGACTTCTCCTTTCCTCTTTTCAAAAACTCAGAATTCAGACGAGCCTACAGCCTAATAGGTAAGGGAGCTAGATCTCACCCATGATTCAAATCCCAGTTCAGCGGCTTGAAAAAAACACAGGACACATGTGTATGCATGCCCCAAATCCCAACAGGATAGAGAAATAGAGGAGAAAGGATTGTACCGTAACTATGTCTTCTTATTTAGGGGGCACTTTCTCCCCACCACATCTGTCTTTTTGTCTATCTCTGGCATGTGCACGCACCCTCTGGCAATTAACATAAATAAATAATTTAATTCAGAGAATTTGTTCAGATCGGTCTGAACAAAGTCCGATAACTAAATCAACTCACCTTGCTTGCCACAGGTTGAATTCAAGAGGGTACTTACAACTCAATCAAAGCCATTTGGAGAGACAGGTATTACTGATCACAATGGCCCATTTGCTGGGGGAAGGGGACTTTGGTGAATCCAATCAGAGTAAGTTCAAAATTTTTGTTTAGTGCTTGAAAATGAGACACTTCTTTTACTGAATTTGAATGTGAAACTATAATGTTATTTTCACAATTACTCTGTTCTAACAAGTTTATCTAACACCACCCTAATTTGGATTTTGGTAATATTTATACAGAAATAAGACATGTGAAGATTTTCTATATTAAGGTGAATTTTAAAACATAGATAGCCAAGCTAAATAATTACATTCTACTTAAATAAAAATATAATGTATTCTATATATTTCTTGGAGATGTATACTTACTTAGAGATTAACCCAAGAATCAGTAAGAACTTCACTAGTCAACCTTATAAGCATTACAAGATTTAAGTTTTTCTTTCTGATTCTAAATATTTAAATAAATAATTTGTTGCCAGGGTCCAGCCTCGTCGCGGGTGGGTTATCTCGACGGAGGCGGTGAAGGTGAACAGAAGACAAAGGCCTCAATGCCTTTTCATGCACATCCTTTGCCAGACACCCCTCAAAGATTGCTCTCTGAGGAGTGACAACTGCTAGGAATCATCGTGCATTTTTATTGAAAACGTGTTACATGCAAGTAAATGGAAGAGGGGCTACGTGTTTCAATTATCAGCTCATAAAGTCTTAAGAATAGGGAACATAGATTCTATTCTATTCAGGGTTGGATTAAGGGTGGGTCTAGTGCAGTTCCGCAATTGTAGGTGGATCTCCATGGAATGCAGTTTCGGAAAAGCGGTTCCAGCAAGCAGAGGTGATTATCAGCTGATGCGGTGCAGCAGCCATTTTGTGATTACCGGGAATGGTGCTGAGAAAAGAAAATCTCAAGTATAGATATTAGTTCTTATGGATCTTAATAAAGAATGATACTTATACAGTTTTGTAGGGATCTAAAACTTAATTTGAGTAATCCTAATATATTTATCTATTTCACTTGGTGAGGGCGGGGATGTCCTGGGCCAGTTTTGGCCTAATCCTATTTTAGGTAAAGAAAGGATTAAGTTTACCTTAAATGTATTTTGAAGGGCCTTCCAAAGGTCAAGATTATTTCTGCCTAGATAGAACTTCAGCCCACCCTCTATTGTGACCATGGAGATAAAGCATTGTAATTAATAGTAAGTGATCAGAGCAAAGGGGAGTGGTCAGGAGACTTCCTGGAAGATTTTATCTTATGCTCAGGATGTATAAGAGAGCTATGGAATTTTTTTTATGGTAGTATATTGGGGATTCAGAGGGGGGTCACTTCCCAGCAAGGCTGCCACAGTTTCTGGAGCAAAATCCTAGGTGGGGGGGTGGGGGTGGGGCGCACAGTAGTGGCCTTGCCAATGTACTGAACCGACCGGAAGCAAGGGGGCTCAGACAGATCCTGGGGCCCCGCCGTGTCGGACTCCTCCAATTTGTTATGTTGGTAAATAACTTTTAATCTGTATTTTAACACAGTAAATCATATTCAACTAAGAAAATTGATATGCATTTCGAATTGTCAATATTCACAAGCTTTGTGAAGATATCAAAAACAAAAATGATCTCTGACAAATGATAAGTAATTCATGGACTCCAGTTCTGTATACATTTAAAGAAATTCTTAGGTATCATAGGTTAGCACAGAGTGTGTGAAGATAAACATTTCTCAGGTTAACAAAGGAGCAAAAAAATAAATAAAGTCATTTAGATAGCTATTAAATATTTGATAACAGCAAGATATTGAAAAATATTTAATTTCACTCAATATTTTAGTACCCTCCCCCATTTAGTAAGAAATACATCATTCATAGCAGTACAATATTTTGGGTCTCCTTAATTTTTAAAGATTATTCAACTACCTTTCTTATAACTTCACATTTCTTTATTTTTTGAGAGATTTTTGCTAAAGGGTGTATGTGCTCACCAGAGAGACAGAGCACAACAAAGAAACAGAAAGTAAGAAATCACCCCCCAGGGGGATGGCTACATCGCAATCCCTTTTCCTCCATTCTCTTCTCAGGATTTTGGGCATACGTGCATACCCACCCAGTATATTTCAAGCCACCAAGTCAGAGACACAATCACACTCAACCACATGGGAGTCCAGCACGACTATGCCACACGGCTGGCCCCACACCTCCCATTTCACAAGGCACAAAACCTGTGAACTTTTCTCCAGATTTCTCATTTCTAAAATAATCTGTACTGTTGGCTTACAACTACATGAGAGTTTTTGTTAATAGACACCTGACATTTTCATCTATTTCTTTGATACTTTGAGTCAATAGGATAGAGCCTGAATAAGCTTGTTGGATGTTTCAACAAGATAAAAGGAATATATTATAAACCCACAAAAGTACATTGATTAGGTCTACAAAGATATATAGTTAAAAAGTATAAATGAAGCACTGCTATTTTACACTTGACTTCAGTTATTTTGAACACTTATAATCTAGTTGTGCTCATTGTTGAGGCTATGATATTATGTGTTTAGAGTAAATCTGCTGTAAGCAATTTTATAGTTTAATGAAAATAATTACAGTTTGAGTAGATTGAAGTATATCTGATACTACTTCCCCCAAATAAGATGTGATATAAATTATCATAATTTATCATGGTTATTCTTGTAGTTATGTTTGGAGTGGATTTTAGCAAGTAATGATGGTTCTAAAATTGCAAAGAATCATATTTCAAGCTATTTTTCTCAAATCTCCTCTAATTTCTCTATAAAATCGATATAGTTTCTACTGTGGTACAGTATGTATTACTGTGAAGATGGCATTATCGTGCTGTTGACTTGACAGCTTACTTTAATCTATACCATTTGGTTAAATAGTACATTTAAAAATCTTTTTTAATATATCAGATGCCACTGTTGCTACTTGTTCTTCATTTTTTGGCCTGCCAAACAGTAATGCTCTGATATAATGCAAAGCCACGCATTTCCTTACTGAAACTGTTTTCCGTGACTTCAACTGCAGTTTTCTTTTTTGGTGTGTTTTTAAATTCTTAACAAAAGTCAGAGTAATAGAAATTTTTCTTCATCTAAGTGAAAGCCTTGTTAGGCCTATCCACAATTTCCATGAACCTAAATGCATTTGAGTATTCCTTCTAGGAATAAGAGGAGTTATGACAGAATGTAGTAATTCCATAAGCTACTAAATAATTGGAAGCAAGGCATAAATAACTCTCCTTATATTGAGCAAAGTATTTGATTAGAAAAATCATGGCTCAGTTCCATACTTGCAAGCTCTTCATTCTACTAATTACTCAAATCATTCTTTCAACAAACACCTATTCAGAACTAAGCAGATAGCAGACTCTGAGCTAGACACAGGTGCAAACGATCAGCACTAGATAGAAGATGAACAATTAGGTTGACAATGATACTAAAATATAACAAGTGCTACAACAGAGCAATGCACAAGATTCTACTGAAGCACAAAGAAGGGACAGCCACCACAGGAAGATTGAATCCTAATGCCAAAAATCATGTCTTCTAATCCATTCTGTTGCTAATAACAGAAAGATCTGGGTCTCAGTAATTTAAAAGAAGAGTTTATAGTTTTGGAGGTTCACATCAAGGGGCACATCTGGTGAGATTCTTCTTGCTGGCGGGTAACACGACAGAGAACATTACCGAATAAGAGAGTAGGAGCATGTCTGTCTGTTCCTGGGTCTCTAGCTCATGTCCTCTTGTACAAACCTATCAGGATTCAATGATAGGGACCTATCATGAAGGTCTTAATCCCTATCACTTCCTAACAATCTCACCTTTCAACATGGTATTCAGATTAAATTTTCATCCTTTAATATCATCACAATTAAATTTTAACATTTGAATTTTGGGTGAACACATGCAAATAATAGAACCATATCTCTGCCTGTCCACAGAAGCAAACACTAAATAAAAAATAGCTTCAGATAATGAAATGAGTAGTACTATTCCTTTGCATTATCACTTAGAAGACCTTATGCCCTTTGAATCTGATTGTTGGAGCAAAGTTGGTTGAAGCTGCATTCAGGCTAAAGAAACATTACGTCTTTTAAACACTTCTTTCCTGATTTCTCTAAGACCTACTCCAAACTTGCTTGAGCACTTAAATGACTGTTCCTTATTAACTTAATCGATAGTCTTTGGAATGTTTTCTTAATGGAGACAGATCTTCATCACAGTTATCTATCTGTGATTACTGTCGTGATTCCATTCATTGTAAACATATGAATGCTATGGGCATGGATCTAAAAAGTCTCTCAAACCAAACTACTGCTGAGAGTTTGTATATAATGGGAAAATAATTTTTTTTGAAATGAACACATACCAAAACATATGCATATTTGTTTATTGTCTTTCCCTGTTTAAAGTAGCAGTTATTGAAATTTTGATACTCACCAAACATTTCATCATAGATTCGAAGTTGCATAGACATAGTTTCAAATGCAGGTCTAGGGAGCAGCAGGTGGTATACTGGTTAAGGCACTGGACTCCTACATAGTTGCCTGTAGTTTGATTCCTAGACCTGGTGACTTACAAGGTGTGTGTGCATGCATGCCCAAAATCCCAGAAGGAAAATAGAGGAGAAGGAATTGTGGTATGGCCATTGACCCCAACAAGTGATTTCTTGCTCTCTGACTTTCTCATAAGTGCTCATACCCTATAGCAAAAATCTCTCTCAAAAAAAATAAATGTACAGGCCAGATTACCTGCTATATTACTGTAACTATTTAAGCATTTGAGGCTTCTGTTTCCTAATTTGAAAAATTGAGGTAATAGTTCTATCCCAAATATTAAGAGGACCAATTATACATATTGTCTAGAAATTCCTCAATGAAAGACTATGTCATTAACAAGCTGTTTGTAGTTTTTGATACCATTATCAAGTACCCAATAGGATAGAAGTATTCATTTTCTAGGTAAGTCATACGCAGGACAATCTATTTAGCTAACTCTACGGCAGAGGAAAAGCAATTCACTATTGTTTTTATTTTACATCATTATTACTAAGAGCAGCATCAGTTTTGCCACATTTAGTACCTTGGTTAGCTGCACATAGCAAATGATGATTATCTCACTAGGATTATCTGGGAAATTTTCAAGTAATTCAGATCTCTGTGTCTAATCTTAAACCTACCAATTGAAAATCTTTTGAGGTGAGACTGAGAATCCTGTGTTTTAAATTGCTCTCCAGGTGATTTCGATGTACAACTAAGTTCAGGAAATACTGTATTAAATGACCCAAGTCAAGGTTAAGTACAGTGAGACAAAGAATGTCTCCCTGTTTAACCTAGTTCTAAGACTTCAGTACAAAAGACTGACCTTGATCTAGCTGAAGAGCAATTAACTACTATCTGTCTTTATTCATCCATATAAAAAAGGGCAGTGAAAGATAACACAGGGTCAGTTAAGCACCCTTTTCACAATGCTCTTCTTAATGTACTACTTTTATGTCAATTTGCCATCATCTAAAACCTTAAAAGCATTTTCTAAGGGGAAAAAAAAGTTAGGATGTGAAATTTAAACATACCTCAGACCAGAGGTGTTCTGCCTTGTTGACACACTACTACGCATGGAGAGTTTCTAAAATACTAATACCTAGGATGCAGCTCCACCCATTCTGAATTTGCTGGTCCAGGTGCTATCTGGGCATCCAGATGTTTAAAGTACTCTTATGATGCTATTGTGGGGCCCAATCAAGAATCACTACTGTAATGACTGCCAACCCATCTTGAGGATGAGCAGCCTCACCAGCTGTTCCATTTCCCCATCTTTTGGTGTAGTTTCCAAACTCTGCTGGTCCCCAAATTCACAATCATGATAGGCTCCTAAGAAGCCAGTTCAGTAGATATAAGATAGAGTCAAGAGATGTGTACTATTTTTTTTCTTTAACTTTTACTATGAGGCATGGGTGCTTGCTGGAGAGAGAAAGACAGAGGAGAGAGAGAGAGAGAGAGATCACCCCCCAGGGGAGATGACCACATCACAATCCTTTCTGTGTTCTCCATTTGGGAATTGGGCACTCACATACACCCAGTGTGTTTCTCAAGCAATGGATTTGAAATGCAATGCAGAGTAGCCTAAACTTCCACACCACTGCTGGTTCATGATATGTACTATTTAAAAGTTATCCCACGTAACTTTAATAATTATTATCTTAATAATTACAATAACATATCCATTGAATACTTATCAGCTAGGCAATTTTTTAATCACTGTGTAGGTTCATTAATTTAGTACTTGTTAGGAATCAGAGTAAAACTTAGGAGGTGCCATCTCAAGAGAAAAAGGAATTTATTGAGAGAAAGAGCCCATGGGAGTCTGAAGCCAGAGTTGCTTCACCCCACCCTATGGAGGAGAGGAGATATATTTATATGGAAGGGGTGGGGAGAGAAGGTCACAAGAATGGCTAGCTTACTTGCCACTGTGACCTTATTAGCCTATCTATGGGGGTTGGCTGCTAGTAAGGGAGGGCTCTGGCCAGAGGATTCTGGCCATAGGTTACTCAACTATCTATTTTCTGATGGGAATTTATCTAAAATTCATTTAGGGACCGATCTAACAGTCTCCACAAAAAACAATGAGTATAAAAGAACATATTCTTGGGACCAGCAGTTAGCGTAATGGCTATGTCGCTGGACTCCCACATAGTCGACCGCGTTTCGCGTCCCGGACCCAGTGGCTTAAAACTCACGCCGGGCGCGTGTGCGTGCATGCCCAAGATCCCGAAAGGAGAATGGAGGAGAAGGATTGCGGCATGGCCATCCCCCCTGGGGGGTGATTTCTCGCTTTCTGTCTCTCTGTCTCTCTCTATCTGGCGAGCGCACGCGCCCTATAGCAAAAACCTCTCCAAAAAAAAAAAAAAAAAAAAGAACATGTTCGTTATTTCTCAGGAGATATAACTAAGGAACAGAAAGGGCAAGTAACTCACCAATAATGCACAGAAAATAACAGGAAGATACAGGTTTTTAACCCAGGTAGTAGACCCCAGAGGTATGCTCATAATTCAATTTTTTAAAAATAACAACCCTATGAGGTAGGTATACATTATCATTTTCTTGGTGAGGAAACAGAACAAAGCAATTATTGGAAGGGAAGTTAAAAACCACCATAACGTATATACAATTACTGACTAATTACACTAACCCTAAGTTACCTATATCCTCTGCAATGTGAACTATTTCACTGTCAGTCCTTCTCAGATGTTTCAGAACCTTCCCATCAGTAAAACAAAGTGTTGACAATTCTTCCCATTATCTAAATCAAACTTTTAAGTTACTTTTTCCTTTTCTATATTGGTTGCTTTATATTTATATGTATATATATGGTAGCTGGTGTGGCTGAGACAGTTTATCAGTCCCTTAGAGTATTTGTTGATGTCCATTTGAGAAGAACTTGTCTTTCTCTCTCTTTGAACATATGTTTTGGCCCATTATGGACTAGGAGACAAGTAGGTTTCTTGAACCAATAGGTTGGCAGACTACATGTTTTATTTCCAATATACAATGTAATTCAGAGACAGTAGTATTTCACAATGTATATTCAATAAATGAGTAAGATTTCTAAAGCCAGGGATTAGGTTTCTTGAGCTCCAGCAACCAGCAAAGTTGTACATACTTTCTGTGCTATTCTGTGTTATTCCATTCTCCAATTTATCTAAGCAACACCTTTCCTTGAAATACTTATATTCCTTCCTAATAAAACCAGACTTTCACTACTCATTAGCAAAGTTAATGCCTATGCCAGTAGGACCATTTTTTTTCTGGAATTTCTGGCTATTTCAGCTACAATGGTCACTAGCCAACCAAGCACAACACTGTATGTGCTACTTGTGGACTCTCAAGGATTCCAATGCTCTGTTGTCAATTATGGTGGCCACTAGCCACACTGAGCAATCGCCATGAGATATGTGGTAAGTGAAAATACACACTGAAATTGAGAACCTGCTGTGAAAAAAGTCATGTAAATCTTTTTAATTTATTGAGCATACCTTTTTAACTACTATTGTCTCTGAACTACATTGTAAATTATAAATAAAACATGGTCTCTACCAGCCCATTGATCCAAGAAACCTACTTGTCTCCTAGTCCATAATGGGCCAACATGACATTCAAAGAGAAAGAATGACAGTTGTTTTTAAAACCAAATATCAACAAATATTCAAAGGGACTGATGGACTGTCCCAGCTAAGCCAGCTATTTGAATTTCAGAAGATATATATAGGCAGCCAACATAGCAAAGAAAATTATATTAATAATTCTTAATTATTGAATTTTTAAAATAAATACTACAGAATAAGAATAAATATATTCAATAAAATGTATTATTGAAATGAATTCCACCAGATTGATTTTACTCTTTGAATGTGCCTAGAATACTTAAAACTACATATGCTATGTATGTAGGGCCACATTTATGTACTCGGGAGCATTTCTCTAAAGTTCCCATGAGTTCTTCTGATAGTCCTGGATATTCACTATGCATCTTATTAGCTAGGTTACTTAGAGTTACCTGGCTTCTCTAATCTTTAGTTATGTAACATGCCAATATTACTATTATCTAGGCTCACTGTAGGAATTATATGCTGCCAGGTTTTCAATTTTCCCATACAAAACCAGATTTCTCAATGAATTTTTCATAGCATCATCACCCCCATACTGGCCCACTCCCAAATGCAGTCACAGTTGGAAACAGAGGGTAATGCAACCATTACTCTTCTTGACTGAAGAAACATACCCTAATTGAAAATGCATTTGAAAACTTTTTAATCCTTCAAATTTCACTACCTACTGACAGACATTGTAGAGGCCATTGACAAACTCCTTCAAAAATTGAAATTAGATAAATTCAAGTTTAATCAAATGGCTGGTTAATAAATAGCCAGTGATCAGAACATCCAGTCAAAAATGATTGAACAAGTGGAGTGAACATAGATTAAACTAAAATCAATTGATCAATCTACTACGTACTTGCAGCATTTTTTAGGCAGTACCATTTCAAAGAAATAAATAAAAACAAGGAAATTATCACTCTAAAATGATTAAAGTTCTAAATAAACTTCTATGATTTGATAGTGTTTTGTGTTAGATTTCCAGCAGCACAGATGTCATTACTTCTAAACCATTAACAGTGTTGTAGAGTGCCACCAAATGAATGACCATCAAAGCCAGATTAAGTTTAAAGGGAGTCTTTTTTAGCTGGTCAGCAACTACAGTCTGAAGCTTGGGGGCCGAGAGTCAGAACTGTAGCCCTGACCAAAGTTTGAGTAGCCTTTTATAGGGTGTCAGTTATCAGGGGGTTCTATGCAAGCAGTTACAGAAGCTGAATCATCAGGTTAATTATTTCTGAGGGGAGTGGGGTTTCCGTGCAAGCAGTTACATTGCTGAACAAAAGGGTTTCAGGCTAGTTAGCAAAGACAGTAGCAGGGATGGGATTTAGGCCTGGATATGGTTTTCTATATGGGTAGCACAAGCTATTTTTTCATGGAAAGAGCAAGCCGGTTTACAGAAGCAGATAGCCATGTTAGGTAAGGGAACAAAATGGGCACAGTTGTTCATGTGTAAGATCTCATATGCAGCCTTCCTCAACAAGACTAACATTAGAACAAAACACTTAAGCACCTGACAAAAATAAATGTACTTATGATCTTGTCCATGTGGTGATTTTCTCTTTACCAAAAGTTCTCTCATCTGTATCACTCTAAGGAATATTTCATACTTTTGATAAGTGTTGTCAGTTATAATGTTTGATATTAAAATCTGGGACGGAAATGTGTGATATTCTGCATTTTTAAGCTTTTTTTTTCACATCAGCAAGAAAATTAAATTACCATAAGCATGCATACATACTGAAGATTTATTTAGAAAACACCTAACAAATATAACTCACATGGATCCCAGTAAAATATCCATCAGTAGTGAAAAATTTGACATTGTTGTCGGATTACATGGTGGGAAGTGGGAGATGGTGATGCCAGAGAGCCTGGGAATTCTACTCATATTGTTAATAAATATTTTCAAAATATATATGTATTACACAGAGAAAGAAGACAGTAAGTGAATAACTCCCCTTACCCTCAAAGATATCTATTCTAGGATGCAGGATCCCAATTCTCTAATTTTAGTACTTCTGATATGATGTAACTACAAGCTGGAGAGCTGAATTAATTGACTGACATAGCTGTATAACAAAACAATGCAAAGACTATTAGCAAACTCAGTTATTTCTATATTTACTAAAGATGGTCACCATGTGTTATTCAGTTGCAGGCAATTATTAGAAGAAGAATAATTCATGTACCAAAACTGTCCATTTATTTAATTCAGAAAGGCAGCAATTTGGACTTTGTTAAAAAGACACCAATGAACTTTCATGGAGTTGCAGTTTGATAAATATTTAATGAAAATATGGTTTGCATCTGGCTGAATAATGAAGAACAGTTCCTATATAAGACCCTAGTACAGAAGTCAATATCTAAGACATTAAATTAGCTTAAAATACCAACAAGGCTGCCATCAGACGCTGAGAAAAAAAGGAAACAGACAATAAAGGTCTGGGTTTTTTTATTTCTATAAGTGCAGGTAAAATATCCTGATCTGCCTACTCAACAACTTTTGAATAGACAATTCATTTTCTAATATGTATGTGATGACATTTTGAGAGCTATAAAATACTCTCCAGTCACTGAAAAATCAAGACATGTTCCCTGAAACCCCATATACCATAGGACACTTCCTTTTGCTAATTTCACAAGTTTATCACTCTGGGAATAGAAATAATTAAAACAACATTTTAAGCACAAATACCTGAACAAAAAAAATTAAGAGCAGAGTATGCATATATGATGGTTCAGGGCTTGAAGATAATGAAAGAATGTATCAAACTTTGCTCTGTCTTAAGGAGTATGATTAATACTATTGTAAGTGCATTTCTGAATTGCCTGTATCAATCATGAAATCCCCAAATACTCCAAAGACTTTTCTAGCAGTACTTTCAACCCAGAAGAAACTACCAAGTAATGGAACTTTTCTGATAAAGTCTGCCTTCATGTAATTTCCAACTTTGTTTCAATACCAAATAGACCTGAATGCTTATCGGATCTGATCTAAACTGCCAAGAGCTCTGAGTTCTGCCCATCTGTCACTGAAATATTGGTTAAAGACAATATTAAGAGTAAGAACAAGAGACAAAAATCATTTAGGAAAAAAAAAAAAAAACCTTTTCCAACTCTCTATCCTTTTTCTCAATTGTCTACTGAACAGTAAGTTAAGTGTTTATGAACTGACTTGAAGTTGAATCTCAAGTTTCAAATATACCAACTTCCCCCTGGGATTAGTTGCTACAAAAAAAAAGTTTAAACTGCTTTTATATTACTTACTCATCCCCTTTCTTTTTGTTTTCTACCTCATCTTCCTTGCTTCCATTTTTCTCCTATCCAATGACTTTGGTGTAAAAAGAATGCCAAAAACAAATATAAGGAACTAACTGAATACAAAATCTTTACTGGTTTAGACCATTTTGCTAGAGGAAAAGAGAATTTATGGAATGCTAAACTAGAGTTTATATGAAATGTACCATTTATATTGCAAAATTAAAGAACTTTTTTATTCCAATGTTCTTTTATCTCACCTTGTGTCATTAAAATATAGGACACAGGCAGTAAAACTAAAAGTAAATATGCACACATCTTTTCCTGAGCAGGGAAGCTGTAAATCTCCCTCACTGATAACAGCTGTACCCCAGCTATCATTTGAATAGTGCAGCTGCCACAACAATATCAAATTTTATAGTTAAAAAGCAGTCAAAACTTTAATGTTACAGTGGAGGTAGATATATATTGCACTATAAATAAGCATTCTCTAATGAAGAAATGAAGCATGTTTATTTTTTTAGACCTACCATTGAATAGTACATATCTTACCCACTGCAATCTGTCATAATAGAACTCATTATACTTGAATGTCTATAATATAAAAGTCTGATTTATACTAATTAGCTTGGCTTTTATTTAGACATATGAGAACTTAAAAACCACTGGTCTGAGAAGCAAACTTCAGTCTACTCCTATCTTCTTAAAAACAGAAAATAAAAATAGCCCCCTTCTTGCTTTACGATGTAAGCCTAATGGATCTTTGGAAGGATTTTGTGCTCTTTTTCTTTCCC
>NW_006160159.1:1606593-1632922 GCF_000334495.1 Tupaia belangeri chinensis
TGGGTTTGATTGGCAGAGGTGAGAATATGTCCAATTTGGAGAAACTCAATCTGGCAAATGTTTAAACCTAAAATGACCAGCTCCAGAGCAATCTTACTTGGAGCCAGGAGATCTCGAGCTAAATATGGCATCATGAGGATTCTCCTGTCTCTCCTTCAATGCTTTGTGGGATGTGGTTTCTGGGCTGAACTTAAAGCTGCCAATACAAAAGTTTAGCTCTCCACACACATTTTAAAGAAGCCTGCTTCCACTGAGGAGGCAAAGGGGAGTGTGGGTAAATATACTAAAACCAAACAAACCTAGGTACTTTCAAAAATATTTTTGAGAGACTAAGTTGTTCTTATTCAACTAACTAGTCAGTTAATATCCAGTAGGATGCTTAAATGACATAGAAAACAAAACAAAACAAAACAAAAAGCAGAAGACTCTCCACCTCATCTTTGAAAATATGCCAGATTGCTCCACTAATGAACAAAGATGGTCTATCCTAAGAAGTCTTAAATTTCCATTAAAGGGGCTGACTATACTTAAAAGAGTCTTGCTTTTACAATTCTGTATGTGTGCCTGTTACATTACACTCAGTCAACCGGCATGGGGCAATTCTAAAGTAACCTATTTTAATTACTGCCCTATTCTGCAGTGCCAAAATTGGTACATTTGAGATTGGGAAACCACTTGAAGTAAAGTATCCCCACACTATGTAGCTTTATGTTTTTGCTCATGGCATTGCTATGTGAAATACAGACAATTCCAAGACTGGTCTGAACAAAGCAGTGAATGTAGAATCTAACTCTAGAAGACCCTGAACGTGCAGTTATACTTCTAGGCTTCCATTAACTCACCTTGGGCTCTATTGCTGTAAGAAAACCATGTAGACTCAAAATATTGTGATAACATATCTCATATATTTTGTCTTTTTGGCAGAATCTGTCCAAGGGGAGCAACTAGTAACACTGCTGAATTGGGTTCATTACGGTAAGAACAAACTTACTGAATCGGATTAATTTTAAGTTCAACTGATGCTGGTTTAAATTTTCTAAGAATATACATTAAGACATTTAGAACATTTGTGAAATTGGACATTTGGGACGAGCCATGAAGGACAGAAAACAGTATTTTCATATGTATGCATAATGAAAAAAATGAACACCAAAGTGTTCTTGGTTCTTGAGGAAAAGCAATGATTCCTTGAAAGCATACCAGGACATTTCACTGGATGGTGTCAAACACGTGCTCTCACCTGCCAGTCATGACACCATATATGAAGGAGACCTTATATATTCCCCTTTTTTGCATTGAAAACTAAGGCTCCTTTTTGTTACTTTTTGTTACTTTGAAAGGAAAGAAAGACTTGAAGATGAGTAAATTTTCAAACTCCAAGTTGATGAGAATAACTTCTGTCTGAGAAGTCAGCATGTAAAGAGTCCTAAAGGCATGAAAATACATGGCATAATGGAACAAAAACTAGTGATCTCATGCCTGATATGTAGGAGATACGAACATGATGGTGGTGGGGACATTGGGTGGGGATAGCAGAGGAGAAGTGCTAAAAGCAAAGGTGGTAAATTTCAGGCTGTAACTTCATTTGTTGATTAATGCATTGGGAATGAAGTTATGGTCTAAAGAGAAAATAAACACAATTTAGAATAAGGAACTAAAAATGAGGTGTCAGGACCCACAGCTCAAGGAATCGTAAAACATGGGGGCCAGACAGTGGCACGAAGATCAAATGCAACAGTTTGTGATGCAATACTACATGGGAAGGTTCCTGATTCATGTATGGAGACCTCCCTGAGCATACCATGTACATGGTTGCTTATGACCTGGGGCTGGCTGTAGGCTGGGGATGAATCGTGGTGTTGAGATCCCGGTAAGGGTGCTGTCTCTCTCCTTCACACACAGCACTCATGAGACAAACTATAAAAAAAAAAAGACATTGCAAAATACAGCTCTTCCTGTTAGGGTAGGTAATCAGACAAGATTGGGAATGGGAGGGTCTGGTGGTCTGCTGCCCCTCCCAAAACCATATTTTTGCAGTTTTGCAGTGGATAACAGCCTACTACTTGAGGTAGAGGGCGGTAGAGACCAGCAGTTGACATAATGGCTATGTCACTGGAATCACATGTAGTTGACCACAGTTCGAGTCTCAGACCTGGTGGCTTACACTCATGCTGTGCACGTGTGTGTGTGTGCCCAAAATCCCGAGAGGAGAAGGGATTGTGGCATGGCCATCCACCCCTGGGGGGTGATGATTTCTTGTTTTCTGTCTTTCTGGTGAGTGTATTTTTTGTTTTTTGTGGGGAGGTATTTTGCCCCTAAAAAAAAAAAAAAAAAAAAAAAAAAAAAAACTCTCCAAAAAACAGAGAGAGAGAGAAAGAGAGAGAGAAAGTGATGAGGGCAGCACAGAGAAGTCTATGTACCTTGAATCATGCTGTGTACTGAACGTAAGGAGCAAGGAGCATACCTAACTTCGAAGGGACTGTATGTAACTTGGAGCATGTGCAGTGCTGAGCTTGGTTGCTCTCAAGTAACTTTTAGCTTATTTACATATCATTTGTATTGACTAATGAGAAATGATTATATAACAAGGCCCAACTGAGTATGCACCGAAAGGAAAGTAGAAGAGCAGAGATAAAAATGCACATAAACCTTGAGGCTAGTTGGGGACCAGCAGATGGCATAATGGTTATGTCTCTGGACTCCCACATAATCAACAACTGTTTGAGTTCCAGACTAAGTAGCTTAGCACTCACACTGGGCATGTGAACGTGCATGCCCAAAATCCCAAGAGGAGACTGGAGGAGAACGGACTGTGGTGTGGGGTGATTTCTCACTTTCTGTCTCTCTGTCTCTTTCTGTGTGTTCAGTGAGCACACATACCCAATAACAAAAATCTCTCTTGGGACCAGCAGTTGGCGTAATGGCTATGTTGCTGGACTTCCACGTACTTGACCACGGTTCAAGTCCCAGACCCAGTTGCTTAAACTCACACCGGGCACATGTGTGTGCATGCCCAAGAGGAGAATGGAGGAAAGAGATTGCAGCATGGCCACCCCTCCGGGGTATGATTTCTTGCTTTCTGTCTCTGTTTATCTCTGTCTTTCTAGCAAGTGCAAGCACTCTGTTAAAAAAAAATAAAATAAAATAAAATAAACACTTAAAAACAAAAAAAAACTCTAAAAAACAAAAAACAAAGAAACAACAACAAAAAACTTGAGGCTGATTTCTACTCTCAGTGCCAACCCATTCCTACCTATCAAGAATGTACTTTCATTTTACCCTGCTTTATTATTTTGTTTTACCATCCCATAAAGATTTGCTGTATTACTGTGTGTATGTCTCTTAGCTGAATTCTTTCTTCCTAGAAACATTGTTCTTGTTATTCATCTGCACATGAACATTTCCTGTCTCAATCTTGAGCACTGTTACTACTTACTTGTTACTTCCTTGTTATATATTAATATACTGTATACACACATACCCCTATTACCTTCATTCTCAGGTAAGGGAAAGGCCTTTTTTTGAATCAGAGTACACCGTCCCATGAAACAGAGTGAACATGTAAATGTGAGTGTGTTCACGCCATCCTAAGATAATAAGTGCCTTTGAAGTGGTATTCATTTTTGTAGGCCCCAGAGAGACCATGTACCGCCTAAAGACAAAAATATTCCTATGTATCCCCAGGATACCTGCCAGAATCTGACTCACTATGCAAAGGCATTATTCAGAGCTTTAGATAAAAAGGAGTAATAAACAAGTCTACCAAAGAAAGAACTCTCTACAACTTCATAAGCAAGATTCTGAGCCCAGGAGAGATTTGCTGTCTATATTTTGGTAATTTAATAGAGTGGTCACAAATTTGAAGTCAGTCTGACTGTCCCTTGACTGTAGTACTCATGTTTATATAAACAGAGTGTTTCAGAGCTCCTTGATGAAGATGAGAATGAAGAGGGCTAGAGAAGCTTTTGAATTGTGAGGGGTGTGTGTGGGAGACATGAAGAACCATCTCCCAAAGACCTAACTACTAGTAAATCATGTAATTTAAATAATGAAAACAAACTCAGGCCTGGTGTCAGAGATCTGCTATGATAAATCTTTCTGTACAGCAACTCATTTTTATGAGAAACACCATGGTATGGCAGCAGACATTCGATAACTATTGCCAGATAATGACAAATCTCTGATACCTTTTGTCATATTGCAGTCTATGTTGCTAGTTTTGTATTTACAAGAAAACTGGTACCTCAAAATATGAAACACTGGCATTTAGAGAAATACAGAGATTACTCACTTCCCTGGAATTCTGCATGACAAATTAGTACTATGCTTTAACTCTAATAAATGTAGCTGTAACAGAGTTTTCATAAACATTCTTGAGATGTTCTTCTGGAGTAGCTTTATTTTGGCACCCTACTTTTCCTGCCTAAACAAATGAAAAGGTTGGCTGATATTGTCAAAATACAGCACTTCTGGCAAAGCAAGAGCCATTTATTAAAATAATGTATTGATGCAGTGTCATAAAACACAAAATCATATTTCTGCAGGAAAAACCTATTACCCTAAGCCAAGATTACTTTATTTTAAAAGAAAAATTATTGCAGTTGTGGATTCTGAAAATGAGATGATGTGGTTCTGACCTTGGCCCTTCAGAGGCTAACCAAACGGCTTTTAATGCACAATAATATGTTATGTAAAAAGATATTTGTATAATTAACGAGTCTTGTCTTTGTAGATATGCATGAAGTGAAAAGAGATTCTGGATCTCTTAGGACTCGAAATAACTAACTTAATAAAAATACAAATATGATTCTCTCTAGTCGTGGGAAGATGATGAAACAACTCTTAGCTAAGTATCACAACAACTAAAACACACATGCACAGGCAAACTCAAACTCCTTCCGCAGGGTCAAGGCTCTCCAGAGCTGACCATTTTCCTGACATCGTCTTAATCTTGTCCTTTGTCACAGCACTGCACTTTTTGTTCTAAAGGTTTCTGCACTAAAAGTGAAGAGGTGAAGCCATAGTTCAATTCAATTTATTTTTATATTGCCTCTCATACAAAGTCTCTCAAAACGCTTTACAGTAAGAGATAAAATAATCATATAACACTTGCCCAGAATCGGAACAGCCACGATCACCCAGACAGCAAGGGGATAAAGCCGTGCGCAGGCATGGGTCAGAGTCCCTGGTGAGGCACCCCTCATTCAGAAGCCATATAAATGAACATTTCAGCAGAGTGATGTGGCCGTATAATATCATGCTCGCTGAGCCCCACGTCCTCAAGAGACAAGTGAGAGGCTTCATTTTTTTTTTATTCAAATAAAGCAATATCTCTCCTAAACGTGTGATGATCTCAACTGACGACCAGTTTCCTCTCATATGCAAAACTAAAGAGCCAAAGCATAGGAACATGTTTTCTTTCTATTGTTGCCAATTACTTTAATCACACATGATTTATGGCTTCCTGGAAAGCAGTTATTCTGGGGCACCTCTTTTCATTGTCTGCGTTCCATATTTTGGCCCTGAGAAGTAAAGAAAAACTGGTAGAAAGAAAGACTAAAGTGGGTGGTATTTTTTTTTTCCTTTTCCTTATTCTTTTTTTTTTTTTTTTTTGGCAACCTACAACCCAGAAAATAAAGAAATGCTTGCTCTTGAAATTAAAAACTCAGAATGAATCATTGGGGCAAGAAAGGAGGATGATTGAGAAAAAAAAAATTGCTAGATAAAGCAGCCCAAATTAAATAATAATTTCCATTGGAAAAAAAAAAAAAACTAATGTCTGGAAAGGATAATGAAAAAACCAATCCTAGCAAAAGGAAATTAGGTCAAATCGATATATCAAGTTTGTGTAGCACTTTTGGTTTGCAGAAGGGTTCCTCAGGACTTGATGTGAGGAAATTGGAGATGTGACTATTCTCTAAGACTGGTAGAGTTATACATGTAAGAAGAAAGTACAATCAGCAGTTGAAAGCTACCATGTTTGCAGATGTTAATTTTACAGAGCCAATAGCAGTTTTAAATGACCAGGTTCTAGGAAAAAAATAATATTGAAAAAGAAGATTCTCCCCCCAACCCCGTACTTCACCCTCATCACATGGTTTTTAGAAGTATGGAGACAGGGAACCAGCAGTTAGCGTAATGGTTATGTCGCTGGACTCCCACGTAGTCGACCGCGGTTCATGTCCCAGACCCAGTGGCTTAAAACTCATGCCGGGCGCGTGTGCGTGTGTGCCCAAGATCCCGAGAGGAGAATGGAGGAGAAGGGATTGCGGCGTGACCATCCCCCCTGGGGGGTGATTTCTCGCTTTCTGTCTCTATGTCTCTCTCTCTCTGTCTGGCGAGCGCACGCGCCCTATAGTGAAAACCTCTCCAAAAAAAAGAAGTATGGAGACAAAATAATTTTTGTCCAGAAGTATATTTTTTTTTCAAAAAGTATAAAAATCAAAGAATTCTAAAGTTCCAGAAAATTAACAACATTCTTATCAGGAAATAGTCCCAAATTTATTTGTTTAGGAAGCATGTTTCTAGAAAGATGTGAACCATTTTTACCCTCTACTTCTTGCACTGGGCCAAATCTTTATAATATGTAATAACAAACTCAAATATATTGTAACTCATTTTTTGACCTTTTAATATTTCTGTCACTGATTGTCAGAGTCGAGAACTACTCTCTATCCTGAGGTGATGGATTATTTAATTAACCATTGACCTTTTCCCAACATTTGTTGACAATGAGCGCCGTCTCATGAAAGCTGCCTGCTTTAGATATTGGTCAATTCTATGTTTGTCAATAGGAGCATATCATTTTTCATAACTTAGAAAAAATAACTAGAATTACTTTTTGCCATTTGTTTGCTTAAGCCTATTTTCAAATGAATTCATGTATGTTTCCTTTATCTCTTAGGAAGGAAAAAATAGAGTTACAGTTTATTTTACTCATGATAGAGAATATGTGTATACACCCACATAAGAGAGAGACAGTAAGAGAAAGACGAACACCCTCGATGTGTCTCACCACACTGCAGTCCTTTTCCCTGAGCCCTTCCCCTCTGCAATATCTTGGGCACACATGCACCCAGTGATTTTCAGGTCAACTAGGCAGGGCATCCAAACTTGCAGTCAGCTATGTAGCTTCCAGGGGACTGCGGCCTACTGTACTATCAACTGTACTCCAGAAGCAGGGTCACGTTTACTGTATCTTTTTAAAATAAGCTCCCCATCAACAAAACCTTGTCGGATGCAACTTAGATGTGACAATCTACAGAAAAAAATGCTTTTTACTTATGAACCTCCTAGGAAAAAAGTTATAACAACTTACATGTCTAAGGCTATATACATCTTTCTAGTTGCCAGTTGAATCTACCTTATTTTTATAGAAAAAAGATTTCCCAGGGAAATAAGGTAGACCTTTTAAAAAGCTCTAATAGTTGTCTGAAAGTTACACTCATCAGCAAGAAAAAGCTTTCTTCACTTTTTTTCTAAGAATTTATGTTCTTTAAAGAAGGTCTCAAAATATGGTAGCTTTGGGCTAATTAAATACAGGTACTCCTCACTTAATAACCTACCTGTCTAATGACTGCTCAGATTTATGACCAGTTCTCTCTCACAGGGGATTTTCTTTCTCAGTCTATGTGAGTCTCAGGAATCTCCTCTCTTAGTTTTCTCCTGGTTCCCACAGTTGGTTAGTATTCATTATATGAAGTGTTTACAATCATGCACAGCTATGTATTTCATTTATAAATTTGTACTTTATTGTGCACCTATAGTAGTATTCAGAACAAATAAAAACAATTACACCAGCTTTATATTATTGCATTGGTGTGCATCTTGTCATTTTCTTGTGTTTATCTAATTTTTTTCTGTACAGATACAATTACATTATTCCAGTGAGCTGTCCCATGATATTAATTGAAAAATACACTATTGTACCACAATACACCACAAGACATCCACCTTTAGGCCTGCAGTAAAATCAGTAGATTTCATTTGAATGACTGACCTGTTTCAGTACTTGTGAGCAATAACACTTTTTCTTTCTTTCTTTTTTCTTTCTTTCTTTCTTTCTTTCTTTCTTTCTTTCTTTCTTTCTTTCTTTTTCTTTCTTCCTTTTGTTTTAAATAATTATTTATATAATTTAATTCATTATCATTATCATTTTAATTTGCTATAGAGCATGTGTGCTCACCAGAGAGGGACAGAATGAGAGAAAAGAAAGAAGCAAGCCATCAGGTCCAGGACTTGAACCACAGTTGACTGTGTGGGAGTCTAGCACCTTAACCTCCATGCCACCTTTCAGCCTAAGCAATAGTGCTTTCATGTGCCCCTACAACAGCCTCACAACCACTCATTTCCTTCTAGAAAACCTTTTCATCTTGGATGAGGCAGAGGGCATTTGCAAACAGAGATCTCGGAAAATGCTTCACTTCTACAGGCCTCTCTGCTCCCAGGATCAAGTAATGTGGTATTCAAAAAAAGAGGAACATTTTCAGAAGATCCATTATTGACTCCATTGACATTATTTCTATGCATATCACAGCATAAAGGAATTATGAGGCAGACAGTCCTTAGCTCAATATCCAGACGCTGCCTTTTTGGGTGATACTATGCACATTTATTTTTTTGGTGACTCCATTTCCTTATGTATGAAGTGGTAATAAAAATAGCCACCTTCCCCACTTGCTGTGAGCATTGATTGAGATAATACATGCAAAGTTTCTGACAAAAAATAATAAAAATCTATTAAAACAAAGCTATTCTAACATAATACTGAATTGTTTGGTTTGTTGTATACACATGATTATTATCTCTGGAGAGTGGAATACAATATATTAGAGATGTTTCAGCAGCAACTGAAGTCCATTTCCATTTCCCTGGAGTCTACAGTGCTTAAAGACTTGACATTATGGAAGTATATTGTCTTCATTAATTTATGTTAATTTTTAATGTTAGTATGGCAGTATGGTATAATGTGTGCAGAAGCCTGTGTGCATGTATATGTGTTATACACACAGAGAGATTGCAGGGTGAAATAATTTTGACCCTAAGGAAGAAGATCTTCATTAAAACCTCAATCTAGGACCTAATATCAAGCATTGATTATAACAGTGATCCTATTTTCTTTGATAAGAGAAAATACTTTTAAAATAAAATGTTTTGAAATGATCGAAAACAAAGTATATGCATTAATCATAAATTATGAAATTGAAACATAGAACTTTGGAATTATGTCCCATGAAGTAGCACGTGCAAGATCCACTGCATCATTTTCTTGTATATCTGTTAATCAAGTACTTCCTTTGGCACCTGTCAATTTCCCTTCCAAGCCAAAGAGTTTATCTTCTGTTAGAACAGATCTATGTGGGTGCATCATCAGATATCCAGGAGGTGAAGTTGTACGTTTCATAAACAGGTGACGTTAATGCGATATTATGATGGATATCTATTAGCTCACACATCACCGAAACAGACTCTCTAACATCTTTGACAGTGACTTCCCTTTCCATGTCAGTGTCAATCCACACCAGAATCACAGGAATGAACAAATGTGACAGGAGAAGGCTGCACCAATTATAGATGAAGGGATAGTATCTGCTCCCGCCGTTTGATGTGATTTATTTGGCGGTCCTTTTGCATTTGCAGGCAGCAGATTGTAGCTGTTTATGAAGTGACAAATGGTTCTCAATGACATTGAATGACTTCTCTAATCAATTTAACTTGTCTAAAAGTGGTCATAAATTGTGGAATTCATTGAATGTCAGTGGATACAGAAAAGATTAAGCTTTGTGTATGAAAACTATATATTCCAAATAAATACCTGGAACAGTGAAAGAAATGTATAATAAAAAAAATTTGTTTTAATGAATATTGCTTTTTCAAAGGAGTTTAAAAAAAGTTTTTTCAGAAGTTTTTTGAAGATTTTTTTTTCACAAAGTAGTACTTTTTATTGATTGGATAGAGATGACTTATTTCCTATACCCAGTTTTATTTGGTTTGGGGGGGATGCATAATTATCTATGTACATGCATAATTCTCTGGTGGAAAAATTAAAACAATTTAATGAAGGTTGTCAGTGAAATAATTGAGGCTGCTATTATATTAAAAATCCTTTGGGGCTTATATTTCCCTATATTGACTAAAGTTTCCAATTATTGTTCAGCCCTTTCTAATAAAACTATTTTGGTCTAAGGATGTTTATTGATGAATTTATTGAATTTATTATAAAACTTTTAAAAGTAATGATCTATTATGGATAGGTTAGGTCATACAACCAGAAGTTATTTCCCTTAAATATTGTAGAAATATATATATAGTTTTAAACTTACGTATATTTCAAATAAGACTTTGTCTCCCTCAAATAACTAGTATAATGGAATAAAGTCATAGGCCAGGTTAACCTTACACAAGTGTATTTACATATTTATTTCGATTTATTAGACATAGGTAGTCTTTTACATACTTAATACGAACCATTGTTGCTATAAGCCAAGAATGATTTTTTCCTATCTCCATATTATTCAAATTTATTAAACAATATTTCACATTTGTTTGACACAATGTCAAACTGAGGACTCCTAAAGAACTGCTGCAGCTTTGGAACTGTTATGCTTTCTTGGACTTTAATCATTTTTGGCAAGGCTCCACTTCCTGTCAGAAAGTGAAACAGCTTTGGAATGTCATTTTCACGAAAGAAAACAGAGAGAATCCGAGAGGAAGTCCTCCTCCACTCCAGCTCCCTAAGATACTCAAACGCGCTCACAAGGAGGGCTGGAATACATCAAACATTAGCAGAGGGAAAAGGACACAATTTTCCCACATTAAAATACATGGATAAAGTTGAACTTCTGCTAAAAATAGTTCCCATGACTAATCCTATTAAGTTTTAAAAATTGGGCAGTATCCTCCTTGAAGCAGAATTACTTTCTGCCATCACACCCGGTCGGTTCCCCCCGACTCTTCTCAAAGTCAGCAGTCCCTCAGTCTGTCCCTGTCTTTCCATTAGTAATGACACTGGGGGAAAGGGAGAGAGAGAGACTGGACAGAACCTTTATTCAATTATCATATATCAGAAGAAACTAAAAATAAAATATAAAAGATTAAAGTTATCTCAGAATACAAAAATTTTAAAGAGCAGCACTGTGCTTAGTAGATCAGCAATGTTTTCTCACTCACCCTGGGACTCACTCAGTGTCCCCAGGGAGCAATGAGATTGCAGAAAGCAAATGAAGATTACTTTGGGCTCTGTAATTTCAAGACCTAGAAATGTTGGCTGCACACACTAAGTAAAGACACATTAAAAACATTTCTGTTTTCGCTCTTGCTAAGCTCCTAATTTTTGCTTCACATGACAGCCATTTTCTTTGCAATATTCACTTGCAATGTTCATTTTCTTCCTTTCTTCTCTATTATCTTGATAGGGAGAAGATAGGAAGAAAAAGGATCCCTGGAAAAGGCCAACCAAACTGAAGGACTCTGAACCAGGTATATATGTTGTTGCCCAAAAAAGAGGAAGCCCTCAGTACTCTCACCACTCTGCAGTTTGCACTGATGATCAGTGTCATGCTAGTCTTTTAGAAGGATAGAAAGGGAGATAAAAAGGAGTCTCTGCAGAAGGAGTTGTTAGGTACCATGATACTGGCATATGTTAGCTAAGCGATTAACAATGGTGAGCTAATGCCATTAACACACTAGATCTAATGAACCTCACACACTACATTAAAACAGGGAAAGCCAAACGACAAAAGGAGAACGGCTTCTAATGAAATCATCAATCCAAAAAAGGAGGAGAAATACATGTCGCTTGAGAAACCTTATGGACCCACTGGATAATCACTTAAGCACTACTTTGAAAGTCTAGGCAGGTAACCCACCTCTCACTATGATGAGATTCTTTACACATTCTTTGTGTTTTTTTAAGCAAAGTCGTCTCTATTTCTAATTTTGCATTAGCATACAGAAAATGAACAGACCAAATGATTTACAGTTTGCACATTGTCACTATAGTATGTAAATGCCTATGACTACGTAAGTCATAAAGAAAAGACCTTTTGTTATGATATGTGTTTGAGCTAGTCCAGAATTCACAACCACAAAGCATTGGCCTTACCCTGTATATGTGCACTTCACTGAAAACCATGTCCTAGAACTCTATTGATGTGCAGTTCTTTGCTGAGATGGCTTGTTTGCATTTAAGCTAACCACACTTTTCAGTTTGCCTTGGATGTGTTAAAAGTTCTAGCTTAACAATTACTAACCCAACTGAGAAAGAAATTTCTGAAGTTTATCAAAGGAAAATAACTTTCATATTAACAAACAGTTTAGAGAGTAGATAAGAACATGGATACCATAGTATCACGGCCTGGTTTAACTTCCAGCTCTGCTAGTTAATGAGAGTTATAATTTCTGTGACTATTTGGGCCAGAAAATAATAATAATAAAGAAGAATATAAACAGTTAATATAGGCAAGGAATAACGGAAAGCAGCAGGAAGTATTGTATCCTTCCTCTTTTGAGCACCAATCATATCATTTCCACAATGCTAAACTTAATTCAGTTAGTGAGTGAGTTAGTGAGTTAGTGAGTAGGCTAGTCTGGACCATTGCCTTCTATGGATATTCAGTTTGTCCTCTGCCTGAACCATTTAACAACAAATCTGAGTCACTGTCTCCTGGGACCAACAAAATCCAGAAGACTACCAATTCAAATTTGCAGAAACATTGTACAAAACATGTATGTCAATAAACAGAAATAATTAGCAAGAATAACCCATCACTCCTTGAACCAGCACCATTTCACATTAGAAAGATTGCAATAGTTTATCTTTTATAAGCCACTTATGAAAGTTTTGGGGCAGCATGACCCAACTCAGAGAACTTCAGTTTCTATTTAAAGACGAAATTACAGTAGATATTTTCATTTTAAGTTTTAAACTAAGAAAAGAAATTGTCAATTTGCAACACATGGTATAGGCCTAATTAATCTTAACCCACGTGGAGATAAAGTCTCTCAGATACCTGTGAAAGTGTAATCCTATCTCCCTTGCGGTTAGCTGCGATTGAGATTCCTGGGTTCTGATTCCACTTGGCCACTGACTGTGCAACTGCAACTGCTTGCTTTTCTTTCTCTGTTTCAGTTTCTTTCATGTGAAATAGGGATAATACTCAGGATCACTTTGTCATAAGGACTAAATGACATAATGGTCACTGAGCCTTTAAACCACTCCTAGTATATACAAAACTCATGATAAACATCAGCTCTTGAAATTTTTGAAATAGACATTGTTATAGAAAGTCATCATGTTATGTGAAAGTCTTAGTTTCTGATTTCTGGTAACCAGTACCTCTTTCCTTGTGCCTATGTGTTTATCAGCTAACCTCTGGTACAAATTCCAGCATGACAGATTCTTTTCCTCAGATCTTCCCACTTTCTCTTCATTAGTAATGATCCTAAATCTTTATAGAAATCCAGTAAAACTGGGGCCAGCAGGTGGCATGGTGGTTGAGGGCGCTGGACTCCCACGTGGCTGACCGCAGTGTAAGTCCCAGACCTAGTGGCTTGCCCTCTCTCTCTCTCTCTCTCTCTCTCTGTTCCTATCTAGTAAAATTAAAATGAATAGATAAATAAATTAAATCAAATTTTTTTTTAAAAAAATCCAGTAAAACCATCTTTTCATTTCTGTCTCTCTGTTACATGCCCTATTCTCTTTCTCTCCTCTCTGGGACTGAATTCTCCAGTCTTTAATTATGAGCTATAATGCCACTAAGTTCAACATCCAGGGTTTGCAACCTAGGAGAAACATTTCCATAGCACAAACATGTCTGGTTGTCAGCTTGCTGAGTCCACCAGTAGATGACTCCAACTGTACTGTTACTTTTATGGTTACTTTTGTGTTGACTTCTCTGTAATCCCAGCACCGAGAGCACCGAGACCTGCACGGAGAATGCTGAAGAATGCCTGTGGGGGAATAGTCACCAAAGATCGACTCTGATGAACAGCTTGCTGCAGCTCTAATGGTGAGACATATAAAATGCATCATACATTAAATTTAATGTTGCCTCATTAGTCTTAATTAGATCCCTACATTACACCAGGATTATGGTTTCTCCATGTTTATGTTTTCTCCTAAAATCAAGGCTACCCTAGATAATACTTCAGTGTACTTTTAAACCTTTGAATAAAAATGTCCAGTAATGAATTAATATCAACAATATTCTTGATCTTAGAAAAATAATTTCAAAAGAAAGGCAAACTCAATTATCAAATTTGTAAGTTTTCATGTCAGGCATAAAGCTGATAAAAGAAGTCCTGGAATTTTACTTCTTTATTTTGCTCAGAGATAGACTTGAAAACTGCAAACATTTGTTCACTAAGAAAAGTAATTGGCCTATTATTTTCTTTATCTCCTCTTCTATCATTATGCATAATATGTAGTATGTTTTTTCAATAAAAGATTAGTTGCTTCCCTCCTTTCCCCATTTCATAGTTTATCTTCTCCTTTTATTGGCATCTACTTTCAGACGTATCACATTCACTATCATCATAGCTATTAAAGAGGAAAGGGACATGGGAAACAATGGAGTGCAACCATTTTTTAATACTGAAGAGATTGGGGCCCATAATTTTAGAGGTTTTTAGAAGTCTTAGAGGGAATGGTGGATCTATGACAGGAAGCCAGGATTTTTGCCTAATGATTCATACATATATGATGATTCCAAACGTATGGGGAAATATTTTCTACCCTCATGGTCCAGAAGCACCCTGCATTGCAGGCCTTCCCATTCTTACTTCGAGATCTCATCTTTGTGCAACTGCTATTTCTAAACAGACTATGAAATACTTGTGGCTTGATTGTACGTTTTTAAGGAATCCCATATTTGTAAAAAGAAAAGCCAGGCCAGTTCATGGGATAGTAGTAATGCACTGCTTAAGCAATGTTGGATACATGTGGAAGATAGTGGATTTTATTCTTCGGTTGACCTGCGTAGGGCAGGCATGCTTGCCTGTGACCCTGGCTGGCCAGGAGGCTGACGGGGAACAGCAGCATTCAGACCCTGTTGAGGATGCTCCTCTTTCTCATTTTCTCTCTTACTCAGTTTCTGTCTCTACCAGAAAAGAAGTAAATGTTTTAAAAAGCCAAAAAAGATACAATGTAAATCATCTATTAAGAGATTTTTAGATCTCTATCAGTAGTGAAAGACTTGATGCAGAAGTTCTAAGGGGCTACATTGCACTAAAAATTTACAGGATTATAAGGGACATTAAATAATACATTAACAGAAATACCATCCTGCTGTAGATCCAGAATTAACCGCTTCCCCTTCCTGCTAAAAAAAGGACAAAGTTATTTCTTTTCTTGTTCTTCTCCTTGTCTCTCTGTGTCCCTCCCTGCCCTCCAGCACTTTGAGCTGTGGCCAATTCTAAGCCCAGCAAAGTTCCATAAAGGAGGAAAATTATAAGCAAGAAAAATACGGGTCAAATAAATAGCAAGAGAATGAAGAAGAAGAGAGAAAAATGCATTTATTTCTATAATCTATATATTTTGAGATGAAGACCCATTTGTAAAACTAGCAAAGAAAATTGTATGTTCACCCAAAACTTACACCTGATGGTCTTGAGTCATTTTCAAACATGTGATGCTAATCAGTCTCTAAATGAATGACCCTTCATAATGGCTGTTTAGATACATATTCTAATTACTGAAAAAAAATCAAAATTAAAAAATTAAAAAAATTCTTAAACCACCAACTCAACTTCAACATTAACAAATTAGAGAAACAATTTTTATTTGGTAAACAAAATAGTGGAATATTTAGAAAAGTACTACCTGTAAAATATAGTAAGAGATATAAAGATAGGTAATATAATCACTCATGATTTTAAAATCTCTAAATTATGACATAATCACAACATTTTTATTATAATATACTTTAAGAATACAAACTTTAAAGGTTAAGCATTAAAAATAATGAAGTACCACTGCACTCCTATTGGAAGGACCAGAATTCAGAACACTGACAACACCAAATTCCACCATACTTTCGCCATACAATCCAATCATCACACTACTTAATATTTACTTAAAGGAATCAAGAACTTCTGTCTACACAAAAAACTGCATAGGAATGGTTTATAGCAGCTTTAATCATAATTGTCTAAACTTGGAAGAGATCAAAATGTCCTTCAATAGGTGAGTGAATAAATAAATGGTCACATGAAAGAACAGAATATTATTCAGTGGTAATATTTAGTGCTAATATAACAAGCCATGAAAAGGCATGGAGAGAACTTAAAAGAATATTACTAAGTACAAGTAGCCAATCTAGTCAGGCTAACTGGTGTATGACTCTAATAACTTGACATTCTGGAAAGACCAAAAAATGAAGACAGGCCATGTCGGTGAAGACAATAAAAAGATCAATGGTTATCAAGGGTATGCACTGGAGGAGAAATGGACAAGCAGAGCACAGGTGAAACTATTCCGCAATATTATCAATATAATGGCAGATACATGTCATTTTACATTTGTCTAAAACCATGGAATGCACAGCACCAAGAGAAAACCCTAATGTATTTAACTGTGGACTTTCAGCGATAATGATCTGTCATTGTAGGTTCATAAATTATGACAAATGTATTACTCTGGTGGGAGTTGTTGATCACTGAGGAGGCTATGTGTGTGTAGGAGGAGAGGGTATATGGGAAATCTGTACCTTCTGCTCAATTTTGTTATGAACCTAAAATAATTATATATATATGAGAAAAATAAAAAGCATTCTTTTTTTTAATTCCATAAACTTCTAACACATTTACAATGGGAGAGACAATTCCATAGTCATGTCATGCAATGGACAGTAGCTTCTACTATTAAACTTTGGGGATAGTAGCAAACTATCACACCACCCACAGAATGTCAAAATATCCTGTACACCTTAGAGTTAGAAATGTATGACTTTCTGTGATTTATGGAAACATTATTTATAATGTATTTGCAGTACATTTCTGTCCAGTGCTACACCTTTTATAAACCTTCTGATTAATACCAAACAGTGAACAAATCTGACAAGCAGGATTATAAATCTAACAAAACTGTTTATAGTGTGAATGAAAAAAGCACACGGTTTCCAGGCAGTGTACTTAATAATAAAATCCTGCTGTACTTAAGTGGTGAAGGGATTACTTAACTGTCAGAGTTCCTTTAACTGTTAAGAGTAGCCACATTAAAGACATGCTATTCAGAATCACTAGTGGAGTATTTCATGCCAGTTTATTCATCATTATCATATTTCCATATTTAAATATAAAACCATTGATGTGTATAACAATAAAATAAATTCAATAATTTGAATTAAATGAACTCCTTCTACAACATTTTTATGGTAGAGAGTAAAGAAAATGACTTATGCAGTTTCTTATCAGATTTAATCTCACATTTATAAATATTATGTAACTTTGGTCAAGAGACATCTGCACCCCCATGTTCACGGCAGCATTATTCACAATAGCCAAGATATGGAAATAACCTAAACGTCTAGATGAATGAATAATGAGAACATGTATAAATCTAAAATAGAATATTATTCTGCCTTAAAAATTAAAGAAATCCTGCCATTTGCAAAAACATGGACAAACCTGGGTGACATTAAGCTATGTAAAATAATCCAGAGAAAAGGGGACAAATACTGCATAACCTAATGTACATAAGGGATTGAAAGAGCTCAGCTCACAAAAGCAGAGAATAGAATGGTTGTTGCCAGGGGCTGAAATGAAGGAATGAAAATAGGAAGATGTTGGTCCAAGGGTTCAATTATGTGACATAAATTCTGGAGAGCTAATGTACAACATGATGACTACAGTTAATAACATTGTGTGTTGGGACCAGCTGTTGGTATAATGGCTATGTTACTAGACTCCCATGTTGTGGGAGGCAGTGTGAGTCCCGGACCCGGTGGCTTAAACTCATGCTGGGTGCATGTGCATGTATGCCCAAGATCCTGAGAGGAGAATGGAGAAGAAATTGCAGCATAGCCATTCGCTCTAGAAGGGATGATTTCTCTCTTTCTGGCTCTCTGTCTCTCTCTTTCTGGCAAGTTCACATGCCCTACAGCAAAGTCTTCTCCAAAAATAAATAAATAATTAACAGTGTGTGTTATTATTATTTTGTTACATTTTTCATATATTTGAAATTTTGAGAATTGATCTTAAGTGTTCTCAACAAAATAAAAAAATCTTAACTATGTGAGGTCATGGATATGTTACTTAGCTTGATTGTTATGATCATTTCTTAATGTTCCAGTATATATAAACATTACTGAGGCCAGCAGATGGTGTGGTGGTTAAGGCACTGCACTCCCACATGGCCAACCGCAGTTTGAGTTCTGTTCCCAGGGGCTTGAAAATTACTCCAGGTGTGTGTGTATATGTCCCAAACTATGATAAAAGAATGAAGAAGAAACTGCAGCATGGCCATTCCCCTAAGGGTGATTTCTCAAGTTCTTGATCACTATCTCTCATTGTCTCTCTCTAGCAAGTCCATGCACTGTATGGCAAAAACCTTAGGAAAAAATTTCATCTACCTTAAAAATATACCGTTTTTATTTGGCAAGTATACTTCAATAAAGTTGCAAAAAAATTTTGATTGCATTTCTTATCTTGATTTTAAGTATTTAAAATGATTGAATAGATTATTTCTTTGTTTATAAATAAGTTTGTTGGGGTGAGCTGACAGCATAATGGTTATGTTGTTGGACTTCTATGCTGTTGACTGCAGTTCGAGTCCAGGACCAAGCAGCTTAAAATTCACGCCAGGTACATGTGTGTGCATGCCCATAATCCCAAGGAAAACGGAGGATAAGATATTGAGGTATGGATTTCCCTCCCAGAAAGGGTGATTTCTCACTTTCAGTTTCTCTGCCTCTCTCTGGTGAATGCAAAAACCTCTCTAAAAAGTGAATAAATAAATTAAAAGTTTATTATAAATTTTTATACAACAAAAATACATATATTATAAATTATATTTGAACATTTTCCCTTAGAAAAATAACTCTCATGAACTTCATGACTTCTCTGAAGTATTTTGCAAAAACTTTAATTTTGACAGTCATGTCTAGTTTATTTTTTTTTTTAGTTTCGTGGATGTAATTCTAAAATACCAGTGCATAGAAAGAAACCAATTATTTTTAAAGTTTTTTTCTATAGGGTGCATGAGCTTGCCAAAGAGAAACAGTCCGAGAGATAGAGGGAAAGTGAGAAATCATGCCCCAGGATGGATAGCCATGACAATCCCTTCGTCTCCATTCCCCTCTCAGGATTTTAGGCATGCACACACAGATGCCTAGCATGTTTTTCAAGCCACCAGGTCCAGAAACCTAACTACACAGCTGGTCATGTGGGATTCAGTCAACCTAACCTCCATTTCACCTTCTCTTCCAAAAGCAAAGTTTTTAACTCCATAATAAATTGATTTAACTAAAATCGATTGTAAATAGATACACTTAACAAATGAATGAAGCATTTAATAGAACAAGCCTGTAAGTTTTTAAGACTAAATTCTCTAAAACAAGCAGAAAAAAATTTTGCCCATTAGTCTATCTCCATTACTCAAAATCATGTTTTGTTAGTGATAGGACATTTTTTATTTTAAATTTAGGGTGATAATTATTCTTTAAGCTATTTCTACTGGCCTTGAATATTAAGTCTTTAGAGGAAACCTTACCTAACAGAATCCAAACTGTAACAACCCTCCCTTATCTGCAGTTTTACTTCCTATGGTGTCGGTTACCAAGGTCAACCATGATCTGAAAAAAAGGTGAGTACAATAAAAGAAGATATTTTGAGAAGGGAGAGTTTTATATAACTTAACAGAGAAACCCAACACTCCTGTTTTTGACAAAGAAGTAACAAAATAGCAAACATAGCTGCATTTCTACTAAAGCCTTCTGAAACATGAAGTCTGGGGATGACATTGTGTGAGATTTGTAGGTTCCTGAAGATGCAGTCTAAGTCCTTCCACTTCTTCGGGGCTCCTGTGACTATGTTGAGAATTGTACAAAAACTCCACCAGCTCCCACAACCACAGGGTCAGAGGCTCTGCATTCATCAGGCTTTCTGGACCCAAACATACTCTCCGGAGACTGCATCTTCTGGTTCCTATAGCCATGGGAGTACTTCTTCCCCCATCGTGGTCTTAATAACTTGAGTGCACTTGATGGAGGCTGTGAATGGGCTATCGTAGTTTCCACAGATGACTGAGCCCTTATCCTGACAAGGCTGTAGGGGAGTCATGTGCTCACTAGGGACTGCAGCCCACCTTCTCCAACTTCTGATGCTGCGGTGACCACCTCACCCACCCAGTATCCTCTATCTCAGCAAAACTGTACTAAACTACTAAAAACATTTGCAAACCACTAAGGCATTCACAGACACTGGCAAAATTGATGAAAGCTGAAGAAACCACACAGAGACATCACAGATGTGCCCACATGAAACCAAAACCAAAGCACCTTGACAAACCAATACTATGAACACATCTTTAGGAAAAAGTCTTTTCCTAAGACAACTACTCTAAAAAATGAGAATAGGTGACTGTTTCACCAGGTGCACAGATATCAACTTAAAGAAACAGGAAAGTAATAAAACAGGAAATGATGACAACTCTGAAGGAACACAGTAATTCTTCAATAACAAACCCCAACAGAAAAGTCTTGCAAGTATTTGAAATGAGATTTATGATTTAAATAAGAAATACAGCAAAGAGACATCACTAAAAAAGAACCAAACAGAAATCTTATTGATGAATAGTCAAATGTATAAAATAAAAAATAAAGTGGAGACTATTGATGGAGAAGAGCTTCTGAACATAAACATAGAACAACTGAAATATTTCAGTAAGAAAAAAAAAAGAAAAACATTTAAAGGGAGAAGGTCTACATGATTTATTTGAAACAATTAAGCAATTCAATATATTTGTGTCATAGAAGTCCAGAATGAGAAGAGATGATAAGAGGCACAGAGAACTAATTTTATGAAGTAATAACAGGAAATCTCTTTAAGTCTAGGGAGAAATATAGACTTCCAGATCCAGGAAATACAAAAGAAGCCAAATAGATTTACTTCAAAAATTCCCGTTTAGGCAAAGTATTGTCAATCTACTAAAAGTCAAAGACAAAGAGAACCCTAAGAAGAGAAGAAGAAAAGCATCAGGTATCATATAAAGGAAGCTTCATGAGACTAACAGCAGACTTCTCAGCAGAAACCCCACAGCCAATGAGAGAATGGGATGATATTTTCAAATAATTGAAGAAAAAGCTTCTCACCAAGAGAGTTTTACCAGACAAAGATATCTTTCAGAATTAGAGAAATAGGGACCAAACAGTTAGAGTAATGGCTATGTCGCTGGACTTCCATGTAGTCAACCGCAGTTCGCATCCCAGACCCAGTGGCTTGAAACTCCAGCCCGGCGCGTGTGCATGCGTACCCAAGATCCTGAGAGGAGAATGGAGGAGAAGGGATTGTGGTGTGGCCATCCCCCTTGGGGGGTGATTTCTTGCTTTCTGTCTCTCTGTCTCTGTCTAGACGTCTGGCAAGTACACGCACCCTATAGCAAAAACCTCTCCAAAAAAAAAAAAAAAGAATTAAAAGAGAAATAAAATTTTTCCCACATAGGTAAAAATAGAGAATTCACCACTACTATACCATGTTTTCTGGAAATACTTCAGTAAGTATAGATTACATCTGAAAGCAAGAGTAAGATAAATCCTTATGAAACTATGAAAAGATAGAGAATTTACTGATATAGCAATCATAAAATCAAGAAAGGAAACAGATCAAACCTTACCACTATGAAAAACTAGCAAATCACAAAGATAAACTATATAGAACATGAACAGAGAAAACACAAAACAACCAGAAAAAAAAAAAGTCAATAAAATGACAGGATTAAATCCACATCTATTAATAATAATCATGAATATAAATGGATTCAATTGCCCAATCAAAAGATAGAGACTAGCTGTTAGAACTTTACAAAAATGACTCCCATTATATGCCATCTACGGTAAACTCACTTTATGTATGAAGACATACATACATACATATAATTAGAGTGAAGCTATAGAAAAAGACATTTCATGAAAGTGGAAATCAAAAGTAATTAGCAATACTTATACTAATATCAGATGAAATAGACTTCAAGCCAAAATCTGTAAAAAGAGACAAAAAGGAAACAATAGAGGAAGAGGATATAACAATTATATATGCAACTAACACTAGAGCACCCAAATACATAAGGCAGATTTTACTAGACCTTTGGAAAGAGATATACCACAACATAATAATAGTTGAATAATAGCTGGGGATTTCAGTAGCCCACTCTTAGCGCTGAAAAAATCCAATCCAAAAATCGACCAAAAAGTATTAACATTATACCACTCCATAGACAAAATGGGCCTGACAGTCATTTAAAGACCATTTTATTCAACAGTTGCACAATACACATGTTTCTCATCAGCACACAAAACATTCTCCAGAACAGATTCTATATTAGTCCAGAAAAAAACCTCTAGAAATTTTAAAAATCAGAAATCATTATCAATTTTCTTTTGAGACCTCAATGGAATAAAAGTAGAAATCTACAATTAAAGGAACTGAGAGAAATATAAAAATACATGGAAACTGAAAAACATGCTTTTGAATTTCTAGTTCAAGGAAGAAATTAAGAAATTTAAAAATGTTTTAAAACAACTGAAAATGGAAACAAAATATGCCCAACCTATGGGATACAAGAAAAGCAATAATAAAAGAGACAGAGCATTAACTATCAGCCATAATGAAAACAGAAGACAAATAACCTCTGAAATCATCTGAAGGAGCTTGAAAAGTAATAATGAAGTAAACCCAAAAGTAGTAAAGAAAAAAATAATAAAGATCAGAGAAGAAATAAATGAAGTAGAGATTGAAAATTCAATACAAAAAAAATCAGTGGGAAATAATTATTTTTTGAAACATAAAATTGACCACCCAACATCTAGAACAACTAAGAAAAAAAGAAAAAAAATGAAATTATTAAACTCCAAAACAATAAAAGGAGCTATTCCACCTTATACTATGGAAATACAAAAGATTATTGGAGATCATGATGTATGGTAATGTCTCTGACTTGAATAATATACACTGTATTCACACTGGGATAAAACTACATTGTACACTGTAAATACATACAGTAATTAAATGTAAATTTTAAAGTTTTTAAAATTTACAGTGGCTACATATAAGAGAATACAATTATGGAGATTGTTCTTGGTCATATATTTCAATGTTTAAAACTTTTACAATGAATATATACTGCATTGTAATCAGAATAAAATAATGAATATAAGTGGTTATCATAATATATAAAAAGAAAATACCAAAAATCAATGACCTTTGACTAAAATAAAATCAAAGGCCAACAGATGGCATGGTGTTTAAGTCTCTGGGCTCCCACTGAGCAGACTATAGTTTGAGTCCTGGACCTAGTAGATTACTTTTCACTCTCCTGCTCTCTCTCTGTCTGTCTGTCTCTGGTCAAATGGAATAATAATAATAATAATAATAAATTAAATTAAATAATTCTTTTAAACAATTCTTTTTAAAAAAAGTAATAGTTTTATTTTTATTATTTTTTTTTCCCACATGAGTTTTGCCAGAGAAAGACAGAGAGAGAGAGAGAAAGCAAGCTGCCAGGTTGGAGACTCAAGCTGTGGTCAGCCATGTGAGAATTACAACACCTTAATCACCACATGACACACTGGCTCTGATAAATAATTCTTTAAAAATAAAATAAAACATGTCATTTTTACCCTGTCACTTAAAATCTTTTTTTTTTGGGGGGGGGAGATTTTCGCTATAGGGCACATGCTCGCCAGACAGAGACAGAGAGACAGAAAGCGAGAAATCACCCCCCAGGAGGGATGGTCACGCCGCAATTCCTTCTCCTCCATTCTCCTCTCGGGATCTTGGGAACGCACGCACACGCACCCGGCGTGAGTTTTAAGCCACTGGGTCCAGGACGCGAACTGCGGTCGACTATGTGGGAGTCCAGCGACATAGCCATTACGCTAACTGCTGGTTTCCCCTGTCACTTCAAATCTTATACTTAAATAAAAAGTTTAGGTATAGCAAATTTTGGAGAATTAACTTTAAAAAAAAGAAAAAAGAATAAAAAATAAAATAAAATCATACATTTGTGTAAATAGAGAAACTATCATATGTAGGTGTACTACTTCTCAAAATGTTTCTTATTTCTTAAAAGTATATATTTTTATTTTTGAAAATAATAGAAAACAAGGAGAAAAAAATGAATTTACTATCACTAATCAAAATATTAACATTTGATGAACTGATTTTCTCTTTTGTTTTTTATCTAAATAAAATTGAGTTCTATGTTTTTAAAAAAAGAGAATGAATCTGTAAGAAATAGAGGATAGAGGCCTAAACAAGCCAATAGCAAATACAGAGATTGCATCTGTAATAAAAAGTCTCCCAAAAACAATAAAAAAATTATGACTTAGCTGGTAAATTTTACGAATCTCTTAGAAATGTTATTTATATTTATTTATTTATTTGGGGAGTGGGATATTTGCCTAAGGGTGTGTACACTTCTTGGAGAAAAACGAAGAGAGAAAGTGAGAAAGCAACCCTTACGTGGTGATGTTCATGTCATGATCCTTCTCCATTTTTCACTTCTTTCAGTATTTAGAGCATGCACACACAGGTTCCAGGCATTTTTTCAACTTACTTGAAACCACACAGTTGGTCATGTGGGTTCTGGCCAGCTTAAATACCATGCCACTGGCTGGCCTACAGGACAAACACTAGTTCTTTTCAAAGTATTCCAAATGATTTAAGTGGAGGAAATTCTCTCAAACTCACTTTATGAGGCCACCATTATCCTGATACCAAAAATCAAAGAAGGACACAACAAAAAGAAACTTTTGACTAAGAGACAGAAAAAATAATTTGATAAAATAAAGCATTGCTATATGATTAAGATGCTCACTAAAACACGTATAGAAGGCTTATATTTCAACATAACAAAGGTCACATATGATAAAACCATAGCTAACATTACTGAAATTGGAAAGCTTCAAAGTGTTTTCTCTAAGAACTAAAATAAGAGGAGGATGTTCATGTCTCCACTCCTATTTAACATAATAGTAGAAGTCTTAACTAAAGCAATAGACAAGAGGAAGAAATTAAGGACATCCAAAATGGAAAAGTCAAATTGTTCCTATTTTCTTGTGACATAATTTTATATATATATATATATAGATAGATAGATAGATAGATAGATAGATAGATATAGATATAGATATATAGATATATAGATATACACACACACACACACCCACATACCTATTTACTTATATGAGAATATATATTCATATAATTATACATTTATGTATGAAACTATCTATATATATATATATATAATACTGTTAGAACTAGTAAATTTAGTAAAGTTGCAAAATATAAAATCAAAATATAAAAATCAGTAGTGTTTCTATGTATTAATAGTGATCTACCAAAAAAAATTAAGAAAACAATTTAATTGACAATAACCACAGGAAAAAAATACCTAAGAACTAATTTAACTCTCTATAACAAAAACTATAAAACATTGGTTAAAGAAATTAGATAAACATAAACAAGGGAAAGACATCACTTGTTCAAGAATTAAAAAAAATCAATTTTGTTAAAATATCAACACAACCCAAGGCAACATACTGATGAAATGTAATTTCTATCAAAATACCATTTTTCACAGAAATAAAATTTAAGTTAATAAAAATTTTCATTGAATCACGAAAGATCATGAATAAAGTAATTCAGTGTAAAAGGAATAAAGAGGCATCTTGTTATCTGACTTCAAAATATACTACAAAGCTATTATAACTAAAAGTTCATGGTACTGGCCCCAAAATAGACACAAAACAATAGAACAGGATGGAGAATCTAGAAATAAATTCACACACATGCAACTAACTAAATTTTGACTAAGTTATCAAGAACATTCGGTAGATTAAGAAAAGTCGTTTTATTAAAGAGTACTCAGAAAGTTGGATATCCAGGGACCAGGAGTTAGCGTTATGGCTATGTTGCTGGACTCCCACATAGTCAACAGTGGTTCACATCTCAGACCCGGTGGCTTAAACTCACGCCGGGCGTGTGTGCATGTGCACCCAAGATCCTGAGAGGAGAATGGAGGAGAAGATGGAGGAGAAGGGATTGCAGCATAATCCCCCCTGGGGAGAGGTCTCGCTTCTGTCTCTCTCTGTCTGGCAAGCACACACACCCT
>NW_006160159.1:1632944-1657441 GCF_000334495.1 Tupaia belangeri chinensis
AAAGAAAAAACCCTTAAAAAAAAAAAAAAAAAAAAGAAAGAAAGAAAGTTGGATATCCATAAAAGGAGAGCAAAATTAGACCCTTCTCTTTTATCACATAAAAATTTTACTGAAAATGCATTAAATATTTAAATATAAGACCTAAAACTGTGAAATTACTATATGAAAACATGGGGAAATCCTCAAGATATTAGTCTAGGCAAAGATATTTTTTTCATTTTTAAATAAAAACCCAAAATTATGAGCAATCTGCACATTTCTCAACTTACCAAAATATATGTGAAAATAAAAATGTTCAACATCACTAATCATCAGGGAAATGCACATCAAAAGCCAAAGTGAGGTATCACTTTATTCAGTTAACAGGCATTATAAAACAAACAAAAGCCAAAGTTAGGTATCACTTTTTTCAGTTAACAGGCATTATAAAACAAACAAAGAATAATAACTGTTGGTCAGGTGTAGAGAAAGAGGAACTCTCATAACTAATAGTAGGAATGTAAAATAAATAGGTAAACAAAATGTAGTTGCTCATAAAACTAAAAATAGAGCTATTGATCCTACTTCTTCGTATCTACCCAAAGGACAGGAGGATACTGAGTTGGAAAAGCACTTGAGCTTCATTGCTTATTTCAGCATTATTCACAATTGCTAAGACATGAAACCAACAAACAAATGAATGGATTGAAAAAGTGTGGCACATATACTATATGGAATACTATTCAGCCATAAAAAAACAAGACCCTGGCATTTGATGGAAAGTGGTCAAATATAAAAGATTTATTGCTGAGTGAAGCAAGCCAGGCTTTGAAAGAAAAATATTGTATATATCTACTTAATATATACCCACTGTCCACACTCTATGGTAGAGATCGAAATAATGGAGGGCATAAAAGCAGTGAAAATAGTTATGGACACTGAATACAGTGTGGAATGGGGGAAGAGAAGGGAAGAGTATAAAGAAGGAAATCAGAAGAAACAATAGGCATTACTTTTGTGGAACACAGAAATGTTTTATTACCTGTTGATGATAACATGTATAGTATTCTCAACTGGACGGTCTGAGAAGTAGTTCATGGTAGGTATATTCTCTTTACAAGTCAAATGATGCATAGTAATTGAATTTTTTTTTAAATAATGGGAATAAAATAATAATCTGAAAAAAAATGAAAAGTTATTTGCTGATGATAATGTGGATTGTAACATTTTTGTCTCGACTGATATTCATAGTAATTGTGCAGGAAAAAATGTTATACACTGTAAAAATATATGTGATTAAATGTGATATTAAAAAATTTATATTGAAAAGGAAAATAGAGCTGTGTACAATTCAATAATCCCACTAATAGATATTTGGCCAATGAAAGAACTCTATATGTCAAAAAGGCATCATACTCCCATGTTTACAGAAACACTATTCATAAGAGCTAGAATATGGAATCAACTTAAGTATTTAACTAATAAATGAATAAAGAAAATGTGGTATATATATTCAATGAAATATTATTCAGTAATACAAAAGATGAAATCATTGAACAAGATAAGCAATTCTGAAGGATACAAGGGGACTTCAAAACATTCATGAAAAATGGAATTAAAGTACAAGTTAATTTTGGTGTAAAAATATTTTTAAATCAGTGTATAGTTTATCCATTATTTGCATTTTGCATAAACTTTTAAAGATCCCTCATAATGCTACATAAAGTAAGCCAGCCACTGAAAGGTAAATATGGTACCTTATCACTCAGTACTGGAAGCTGAAAAGTTCTACTGGATTGAAGCAGAGAATAAAAAGATGAATACTAGAAGCAGGAAAAGGAAGGGAGCAAAAATAGGCAGAACTCAAGCCTAGAGGATTACTTACTGGGTTGGAAGACCCATCTAAAAGAGCAGGATGACTTTGACAATTTATATTTGTATAAACTCATAATTTTTCTGATTGTTTTGAAATGGTTACAAGTGGAAAAGTCACCATAATTTTTTTCACATTTATTAATTTTGATCTGTGTACCCTTATACTGCATTGATAGCCATATAACTAACCTACATACAAATGTATCACTAATTCAACATGTCATTTTATATTTATTAGTAGAATTCTGACTAGTGAGTTAATCTGAATGAAATATATATAAGGCAGAGTATATAACTAAGTGGTTAATAAAAAATTTCATCTCAAGTGAATTGCCATTTGAAAGAATAACTAAGTAGAAATTATTTCCAGTGACATTCACCTTTCATCTTCAGTTAAATTTTACAATTTGCTTCATTTTTCCTTGTCATTTTTAATAGAATTGTGAACATTATATTATTTGATTTTCCTCCAACTTTTTGGACAAATGGTCTTACATTTTGTATCTTTCTTTATTTTCCATAAGCGCACTCATTAAAAGTGCTTTTAGATTACTATAGCCAACCAATAAACCAAAACCAACAAAAGCCAACCAACTAAAAAAGAAATAATGACAATAAGCATATGATTTACTGATTTACATTTCAAAGGACATATATGTTTCCATGTCTAATTTCCGACTGTCTGGACGTCATTCTCCATTTCAATAGGCTGTACACTTGGCATTTTGGTTTTCCAAATTCAAGGATAGGCAAATAACATGTTTGTCTAGTCATTATGCTTACAGCTCATTTTATAACCTTAAAGACTTCAGTAATAGTGACTATACAGATGAATGTACGTGAAAATCACATTATGTGAGTCATATTTGGTGTGGGGAAAAATTAAACTGATAAAGAAACATCTTGGATGCATTTTTGATTGGTCATTGTCCAACTGTAATCAAATTATAAGCCACTACTCCAGAACTGAGTGACTCAGGGGCCAAGCAAGCATGTAACTTCTGAAAGTATAAGAGATCTGTGGACTCCAGGGAGAAAAAGTGGTCATGGTAAGCTGGTTGTCTACCACTAAGAGATGCCAAGGGTTACTAAACTGAGCTCTCCCACTGCTGAGATTGGGAGTCTAAACTTTCACTCCAGAATAAACAAGGAGTGGAGTGGCTTCCACTTGCTGCCCTAAAGAGAAGCATTCATCAGCCAAACAGCACAAGCCCGCAGATTTGGAACACAGAGTCTTCCATCAAGGGAGAGATTTCCACTGCATGAGGTAGCCAGAAGTAAACCTGGCACGAGTGAGGAGAAAAATAACCTTGCAAACAAACAAACAAACAAACAAACAAACAAAAAATCCTCCTCAGAAATAGGCATCTAGAAAGAGAGAGCAAGAGCAGTCAACAAAAGCAGCTTGTAAAACAGAAGCACATTGGAGACTGATGAATTTATTCACTACAAAACAAACAATAAGTACTTAAGAGTATTCAGTTACAAAGAAAACAAACCCAACTAGGAAACATAGTTATCCAATGTTAAAGTCCAATACATAAATTGAAAGTGAGTATATAAATGAATGAAACTGATGGAATTTAAATGAATGTTCTGAGAAATTAAGTGGAGAAACACAGAGAGATTAAGCTCAAAACACAGAGTAAAAATGTAAAGATTGAAAATCATAAAGAAAAAGCTAATGATTTAGAGGATTTCCCAGAAGGTGTAACATACAAATATATATATATATATAATCACACACTAGAGTTAAATGTAATATATAAAAACTAGAGTTAAATGTAATATATAAAACAAAAATGATTTACAAATTGTTATAAAATCATGTATTTTACCTAGAGTTAGGTCAACAAGTTTAAAAAGAAAAAAAATCGGGAACCAGCAGTTAGCATAATGGCTATGTCGCTGGACTCCCACGTAGTCGACCGCAGTTCACGTCCCGGACCCGGTGGCTTAAAACTCACACCGGGCGCGTGTGCGTGCGTGCCCAAGATCCCGAGAGGAGAATGGAGGAGAAGGAATTGTGGCATAACCATCCCCCCCGGTGGGTGATTTCTCACTTTCTGTCTCTATGTCTCTCTCTGTCTGTCTGGCGAGTGCACGCGCCCTACAGTGAAAAACATCTCAAAAAAATAAATAAATAAAAAAGAAAAAAATTTATTGTGCAAGCTCATTTTTAAATTACATGACAAAAAAATACTATAAAATCATTATTCACACGTTAGATTTAGGAGAATGTTTGCAAAAGATATGAAATGTAGCTGTTAAGTACTCATAATGTAGCTGCCATAAACTGATGAGAAAAATGTAAGAACTCTCAAGATAATAGTATCTATGGCTTCATAATCATGGATCTTTACTGGCTAAATTCAGGAGATTAAAATATTTCCTTACCATATCTGTAACATCTAGAAGTGCTTTATCTAGGTTCCTTTTGCTTTAAGTTCTCTCATAAAATTGCAATGATGCTGTTGTCCACTATGGACTCATGACATTTCAGTTATGAAGGAAAAATGTACTACTTCAAGGTCACTCACATGCTTTCTGATAGGTTAGTTCTTATTTCCTTTTCACATGGGCCTCTCCACAGAACTGCCTTCTGAAACTGCAAATGACATCCCACAGGGTGAACAATGCAAAGTGAGTAAGAGAGGGCACCCAAGAAGAAAGTTTGTAGCCTCTTTTAACCTAATATCAGAAATGACATCCCATCACTTCTGTATTTTATTTGTCAGAAGCCAGTAAACAAATCCAGGCTGACTTAAAAGAAAAGTCTACACAAGGGCCTGAACACCATGAGGCAGAGATAATTGAAACTATTTCAGATGTTACCTACCACTTTATGGAAAAACAACAAAAGATGTTAGCGGGCAATTTACAGAAGAGTGCATTCAAATGGTTAACTAAATAAATACACACATAAAATAAATACATAACTTATGCAAATTAAAATATTTAATGACAAAATTTCACTTGCCATCCTCAGAATGGCCAAAAAAATTAAGTATAACTTCTACTGGATAATTAAAAATGTATAATTAATATGAAAATATATACATATATTTCAACCAAGCATCCACTTCTTATAATCTATCCTATAGAAATAAAATCAATAGTCTTTAAAGATATGGTACAAGAGCAATATTGTAATAGTTCCAAAGTGAAGTTGTTTGGGAAGAGGGTTAATATTAATATGAACTATGGCTACATAAAATTGTGCTTTACCTTTATTTACCATGGAATACTATAAAGTCTCTTTAAATGACTAGCTAGATCTATACCAATTGTCTTGGAAGAATTTTGATAAAATGATCAGCAAAGGAGAAAACCTAGTGAGAGGGAACAGCAGGTGGCATAGTGGTTAAGGTGCTGAACTCCCACAAACGAGACCACGGTTTGAATCCTGGACTTGGAGGCTTGAAAATCATGCCAGGTGCATGTGCATGTGTGCCCAAAATCCCAAGAGGAGAATGGAGGAGAAGGGATTGCAGCATGGCCATCTCCCCTGGGGGTTGATTTCTCACTTTCCTTCTCACGATCTCCCTCCGTCTCTCTGGCAAATGCATGTGCTCTATGGCAAAAAACTAAAAATAATAAAAATGATAATAATGTGATTCCATTGTTATGATGATAGAATATCTACCAATCAATTTTATAATCATATGCATTTATATCGATAAATAGAATTATATGTGAAGGGAAAAATATATGGAGGAAAAGAGGAATTCATGGAGAAACAAATATCAAGTTGTTCACACAGGTCACTATTGGCAAGAGAATGTTTGGCTTGGAAATGAGAGTAAAAGACCAGCCAAAAAAAATAAAATAAAATAACTTTATTGTATAATTTTTTAAAAGTCAAGAAAAAATTTAAAGTATGCCTAATGGGCACAGTTATGTAACAATATAGAGACAGAGCTACTGACATCTATGTATACATGTAAGTAGATATATAAGACATCTAACTATACATACATGTATCTGTGTGTGCATGTATATATACGTATAGAAGTACATGAGTAGATGAACCAAAACCAAAGTATCATGTTTATAAGACTCCTGGAGACTAAACACTAAACTAATAAAGTTGTTGCAGTCTCTACTACATTGTCAGTCCCCGTGACTTTTCATGGTAAGTCATTATCTTACTCAAGAGGCTAAAAATTATAAATACCATTAGAACATGCCATTAGAGCTAGTACTGAGCCAGAGAGTCATCTCCAAGTGCTAGAGATGAGAGACCTGCAGCCCAGATCTGAAGGCATTACACTTTCACTAGACAATTGTTTCCCATGATTTCATGCATTCATTTCTATGAAATCACTCCAGTGTGTTTTGCCTTATGAATTGGTAGCCTTTGATAATCATTTTATGTTTGTATGAATTTTAGAGTAAACTACACTTGATATGCTGGAAAATACAGTCAGGTATGTACTACTTTGTTGGGTAAACAAGACAGGATAACAGAAAATGAAAGTCTTTCAAATCTGGGATTGTTGTTTCCTCTTTGGAAGAGTGAAGTGTTTCTATATCACAGGTAAAATGAATCTGCACTCTAGATCATAGCTCTTCACATTCTAGTCAGTACATTAAAAAAGAGCCAAAGTCTTAAGTTTCCACAGAGAATGTTATTTAGCAAATTAATTTCAAGGCACATAAGACATAATTCCAAAAGTTTATTTACAAAACATGTGCAAGATTATTTTTAATAAAGCTAAAAAGATATTTCTAAATAGTAATCTAACCTCAGAAAAGTTTCCTGACCACAGTCAAATTCAGACGATTTTAGCTATTTTTGGAGGGAGTCTTTTAAAACCACCAACTCCCACAATTCTATGAAACATCCAGAAACAAACAATATTGCCAAGTTGCCATTAAAAAGGAAGATTTCTGTCTTCACATATTTCAAACTTCCTTTAACTCAAATGAAAAGGGTTTTTTCACTTGTGCTATTGTGGAAGCAATCCCTCAGCCTCAATTCATTCTTGACCAGTCTGCTCTTAAATGCTTTTACATTGTGCTATCTTCTTACAATATGGAGCTTGGTAACCAATTCTTCAGTCTTTCTCAGACACAAAATACTCTCTCCACACAGCTTCCTTTACACTTGACGTTACATCATACTGCCTTCGTTAATGACAGGCCACACCTAACACTTTCCCATAGTCTGCGACCGCATTCTAATTACTGTTAACTTTACACTGCTGATGAATGGAACAACTAAAGTTTATATGTGTACTAGACACCACTTCCTACACATTCACTCATCAGTAGAGTTTTCCGAGTTGTCAAGGAAGAGTGAAATGAATAAATCTCATCCATGTAAAAAAAATCTTCATTATGTCAGTCACTAATAAAAGAAACATTCTAAGGAATAAATGTAAACCAAAGAAAAATATATTCTAACTGAATGGAAAGATGAGTAGTTCATACTGATCAAGGAAAATCAGAGAAATAGCCATTGCTCATAGAATATTTGGAAGCAAAGTTTAGTAATTCATAGAAAGAGGAAAACTCTACTATTTAAATTTAACTAATGATTAAGTGTAAGTACCAAGGGGAAAATGATTTGTGGTACATAAAAATGGAAGATGAATTCTTAAGTAATGACTTATTTTTAAAATTGACTGTATTTCAAAATATAAATATATAAATACAAGATAAAATGATAAAATATGTAAAACGTTTCTTCTGCAGAAAAATAATAAATAATATAAATTTTATGTTCAAAAACATCATGGAATTTGCTGAAAACTAAGCCTTGTAAATAACCGAGTTATTGAAAATGTTATTCAAACCCTGCTGTTCATTACATGCTCATTAATGACTCTGCCATGTTATTCTGACTCTTGGTTCTTGCCATCAAATATCTTGCTATATAATAGGAAGATACAATGTGGCTATTTTTGTATAATCTCCCAACCCTTCATGTAGGCCCCTCTGTATTCCTAACTGCTACTAGTCAAATCCTACACTCTCCAAGTAGGAGAAGAAGTTATTGCCTTGGGAAATATACCCATCCAACTGAAGACCCACAGATTCTGACATCATCAGATGTTCCCCAATTACATGTCTGTGCCAGATAACCTCACAGAGGGAACCGGAGTCAACAAATCCTGTTCACGTGCTCAGAGCCTCCTAGAAACCAGTGCTCCTTTCTTCTATGTTAGTAGATTATTAAGGATATCTGGGCATCTAAAGAAAGAGTCTAACATGAGAAATAGAAAACAAAGTAATCAAAGAAGAGACAATTGGAAGGACTCAAGGATGTAGATTTTATGTAGGAGTAAAAAAGCTTCCAACAGGAATGAAGTTTTACTTAATATTCAAAAGAAGATAAAAGTAGGTATTATTGTCTTTAAAAATAATAATTAATAATTTAAAAGGAATATTTAAAGAACTAAATTTTTGTGAAAATTAATGTATGTGTGTGTGTGTGTGTATATATATATATATATATATGTATATATATATATATATATATATATGATAAGAGCAATAAAAACTCAAAACCTATAGAAGATAGTTAAGAAAATTTCTCAGGAAATAGAAAAGGCAGACATAAAACAGGGTGAAAGGGATCAGCAAATGGAATAATGGTTATATTGCTGGACTCCTATGTAGTTGACTATAGTTTGAGTCCTGAGCACAGAGGCTTAAAACTCACCCTGGGTGCATGTGCATGCATGCTCCAAATCTCAAGAGGAGAATGGAGGAGAAGGGATTGCACCATGACCATCCACCCTGGGCAGTTACTTCTCACTTTCTTTCTCTGTATCACTCTGTCTCTCCAGCAAGTGCACATGCCCAATAGCAAAAGTCTCTCTTTAAAAAAAATGGGGGGAAAATAAGAAAACTAAAGGGTTAGTCCAGAAAGTCTACTATCCAAGTAATTGTAGTTTCAAAAGAATTGAGAATAAAGGGAAAGAAATCTCCCACAAAATGATTTAATAAAATTTTCAGATATAAATGGCATGAGCCTCCATGTTGAAAGAACCCAGTAAGAGTCCATCATAAAAAATGCCATTAAATACATAGCAAAGCAAGCCACTAACAAATAGTAGAGCATGAGGAGGAAAGCATCCTCTGAGAAGCTTCTTGAAGAAAAAGACAAAACGAGAATTAGAAGTATTTTGGATTTTCAAAAGCACTAGAGTATTAAAGAAAGCAGAGTGGGACTGTCACACTTCTGAAGAAAAAACAAAGTTCCAGCCTAGAACTTGAAAGTAAAATATTATTCAGAAAATGATGGCACTTACTTTCATAAGTGAATAATTTCAGACACCATTATTTCCTTTGCTTTTTTTTTTTTCTCAGAAAGCTCAGTGGATATGCACTGATAAGATGAGGAAATACACTGACAGAGAAAGACATGGAGACTTAGACAGAAAATCACACAATGAGATAGACAAAGAAAGGCTAACGGTTTCAACATTAAGCACAGAGGACAACCTATTCAGACTAGAGCAGGTTGTAGGCCTTTGAAAGAGAGATATAACTAATAACACACCTGATACCCTCAACATATTGGAAAGAAATTTTATCAACCAGAGGAGAGATTGCAATATAAATAGTAATAAGCACTTAGTAAAAAACAAAACAAAACAAAACAAAACAAACAAACAAACAAAAACTAAGCAGAAGGAAAAATATATATAAATTTTTGCAGGAAAGGAAAATTTATCCCTGTCTCTCTACATCTACCTATACAAAAATATATAAAATAAATCTTAGATATCAATCACATTTGCATATCCATAATCAATACTGCATACTGTTCTTTTTGTTTGTTTTAGAGGTTTTTTTTCACTATAGGGCACGTGTGCTCGCCAGACAGACAGATGGAGAAAGACAGAGAGACAGAAAGTGAGAAATCACCCCCCAGGGGGGATGGCCATGCTGCAATCCCTTCTCCTCCATTCTCCTCTCCGGATCTTGGGCACGCACGCACGCACACACGCCCGGCGTGAGTTTTAAGCCACCGGGTCCAGGACGCGAACCACGGTTGACTACGTGGGAGTCCAGTGACATAGACATTATGCTAACTGCTGGTCCCATAAATACTGCATACTGTTCTGACTCAAAATATAAAATGCAATATCTGATAGGAGGAATTAAGGTTTTGATGTGGAAAAACAGAACAGAAAAAGATAAACTCATTTCTAGAGGTCATTGAGGAGCTTATACCTAGAGCTGAACATTTGAAGAATAAAAATATATACATGTTCTGTAGAATATAAAGATAATCGTTAGAAAGTCATGGCTTTTTTGAGAAATCACCCCCCAAGGGGGATGGACATGCTGCAGTCTCTTCTGCTCCATTCTTCTCTTGGGATCTTGGGCACACATGCACATGCACCTGGCCTGAGTTTAAGCCACCGAGCCTGGCATTCAGCTACATGGGAGTCCAGTGAAATAGCCATTATGCTAACTTCTAGTCCCCAAAAGTCATTGCTTTTTTACAAACAAAGCTGAAAGTTGATAAGAACACCCTAAGCTAACTTGAACTATTTTAGTTTCAATATCATAGATAGATATACACTTCTCTATTACTAATTCATAAAAAGAGCAAGAGACAAAGAAAAGGACAGTTATCTTCAAGACGAATGAAATTGACTTGAATTTTCAAGAAAGGAAAGATGAGATCTGAAAAATGGAATACATGAGGCAATTCTAACAGAGAAGCCCCAGTCCAGCTGCCAAAATATTTCTCTATGTTCTTTGATGAAATCTTCAGTTTGTTTTTAGTGACCCTTACTTTTCTCAGTTTTAATTTAGTTTTTAGTCTTTTAATTTCTTTTCTTTTTTTTTAGAGAGAGATTTTTGCTATAGGGTCTGTGTGTTCACCAGAGAGACAGAAAGAAAACAAGATGTCGCCCCCACAGGGATGGCCTCCATAATGCTTTCTCCTCATCCTCCTCTTGGAATTTTGGATACTCACAAACACACACACACACACACACACACACACACACACACATGCACACACATGCCCAGCGTGTTTCAAGTCATCAGGTGCAGAACGTTAATCTCGATTGGCCATGTGGGTGTCCAGCACTTTAACCACTATGCTACCTGCTGGCCAAATAGTTTTTTTAAATATATATATATATTTACTAAGCCATATTTAGTTTCTAGTCCAACTTCCAAATAAGTTAGTGATTTAGCCTAACCACCCAAAGTCATCACAATATACCTATTTTTGCTACAATGAGAACCATGAGCAGGTTTCTAATGTACCCATCTAAAAATCTGTTGCTAAAATTCTCACTGAATTCCCTTCCCTGAAACTATGAATAATGAGCGACTAATTGCTTAGTTAAGCTAATACTATAAATCAATGAACTATAAGCCCTATCCATTACAATTTGGACCTATATAAGCCTAAGGCCAAAAATTTTGAGGAGAAAAGGCATTTTAATACCTATAAGTGGTGTAATAAAATGGACTTGAAAAGTTCATAAAAAATGTTTATTATTTAAAAAATTATGCATAAATTTCAAATGTGTTTGCACAAAAATAAACTCATACATCAATTCCATTTTTTTTTCTGTGCACTTTTTGAAGTCCTCTTTTGTATGTGCATAATCTCTGTTTTAAAATACCTAGAAAATTGAGAGTAATAATTATTTCAACAGGGCAATTAGAAAAAAATAGTGACATTATTTATTTGAATAAAAAATAAATGTAGTGTTTTAACATTCAAAATACATTTGGGACCAGCAGTTGCGTAATGGCTATGTCGCTGGACTCCCACATAGGCGACCGCGGTTCAAGTCCCAGACCCGGCGGCTTGAACTCACACTGGGCACGTGTGCGTGTGTGCCCAAGATCCTGAGAGGAGAATAGAGGAGAAGTGATTGCAGGGTGGCCATCCACCCTGGGGAGGTTATTTCTCACTGTCTATCTCTCTGTCTCTCTCTGTCTTTCTGGCGAGCACACACGCCCTATAGCCCACCCAAAAAAAAAAAAAAAAAAAACAGGTTTATCCACTCTTCCTGTGTTCTGAGATAGAGAATACACTTAGACATTCTTCTGCTTCCTTAGAAATCAGCCAAAACCTCAGGACCAATAGATGGCATAATGGTTATGTTGCTGGACACCCACATAGTCAAACAAGGTTTGAATCCCAGACCTGACAGCTTAAAACTCATGCCAGGAACAGGTGTGTGTATGTCCAAAATCCTGAGAAGAGAATGGAGAAGTGATTGCAGTGTGGTCATCCCCCTGGGAAGTGATTTCTCAGTTTATCTCTCTGTCTCTCTGTCCCTCTGGCAAGAGCAAGCACCCTATAGCAAAAATCTCTGTTAAACAAAAAAAGAAAATAGGAAAGGAAAGAAAAAAGAGAAAGGACTAAAAGGAGAAAAGAAAAAAATAAAAGACAAGAAAAAAGAAGAGAAAGAGAAGAAAAAGTCCAGCTTTGCCTGAGGCCCTTGGCTGGTCATGAGGGACAAAAAAAATGAACCAGTGGTCTGCTTTTTCAGTCTGGAGCTGATCCTATGGATCTAAAAGAGGCAATTCTCAAAATCTGAAATCTGGATAGTTCCTTTATTCTCAAAAAAGTGCCGCAACTTTGGTAAACAGAAATATAAAATGCCTGTGAAAGGCACCTGTTTTATTTTATGAAATGCTATTGTAATATTAATAGAGCAATATAAATATTTAATAAATTAAATAATGAATAATAATGCCATATTGAGTTATTTTATTCTGAGTAATATCATAAAAGTACAAAGAAGGAAAGAAATATAGATTAAGTAGATCCTATATTTCACTTCATTTATTTAGTAAAGTCATGAGAGTTTAAATATGTCTAAAACTAGATACTCTCCAGTCTTATAACTATTGACTCTCAGAATGATTTCTTTCTTTTCTGGACAATAAATCATTTACTCAGAATTACATTACTTTAAAGAAACTTAGAATTATCTGTAAAGATAGAAAGCCACCAAAAAAGCACATAAGTCACTGATTTAGGCATATTTGTGTCTTTCAGGGAAGCTATAATTCATGGTATACTTCTTCAACACAGAATGGTTTAATATTCTTTACCTTAGTGTATGCTTTTATAAAATGGTAAAATGAAAGCATAAGAAAGATAAATTGACATGATTAAGTATTTCAAAAGTGGTACCATTGATCTTTACAGCAATTAATACTCTACTTTTCAAATAGTAACTATCATTGTGATTTATAAAAACAACTCAATCTCTAAATATTTTCCATGCAAAGTACATAGGAAATTAAACTGCAGTGCAAACAGAAACTGTTCCAAGAGTGTATTCAAAGTGAGTTTAAAAGGTGTGAGAAATAATTAATACTGTTAATTCCCCATATTGGTATTGTCCCCCTCATATACACATACACCTATGCATCTTTGATAATTGCACAATAGAGACCATAAGAAAATGATAGTAGTAATGAAAGAGAACTTCGTAGAAAATGCCGATTATACTTGATATGGTTTAAAAACTGAGTTATATATGCTTAGAAAAATGCTTGAAGAGAGATTGTCCTTGGGAGCAATCATAACTAAAAACTCTATAGTCTGAATGTACAAAGAAATAAATATGTACATAGTCTATAAAGGCAATGTCTTGAGCGCGATGCTGGCAATTTTCCAGACGCCCTGGGAACATGCCTAATTTCCATCTAAATTTGCACGCGTCTTTATTGCAATCTCATACCCTGTGAAGATTTACTCACACTCATGTCCTTTGCCACAAGGGGAGAAATGAGATGTTTCCTCCCTCTCTTCTTCCCTCACTTCATTTTTCCTCCTTCTTTTTCTCTCTCTTCTCTACACCTCCTCTTTCTCTGTAACATCAGCGATGTTCCTGCAATAATTGTCAGAAGTTTAAACTGCACTTCTTGAGACTTTTCCTTGGCATTGCTAATATTAAAGATTAGAAAAAGTGAAGTCAGCTTTGGTTGTGGAACTTTCTTCCAAATAATATCCACAACGGGAGTTGAGTTGTACAAATGAATCACTGAAAGGCTATTCTGCATTGGAACCTCTCTAACTCATCCCACCTGATCATGAAAAACACATGCTGGGGCTGGCCCCACTCTACAGTGGTTAAGCACTATGCATTGGAAGTTGGATTCCCACATGTCTGGCTATTGTTCAAATCCTAGCCCAGGTGGTTGAAAAGTACGCCAGGTATGTTTGTGTGCATGTGTGTTTGTGCATGCTTCAAATCCTGACAGGATAGGGAATGGAGGAAAAGGGATTTCGGCATGTACGTGCCTCATTAGAGAGTGCTTTCTCCCTCTCACTTTCTTTTCCTCTTTCTCTATGTCTCTGGCAAATATGCACTCTAGCAAAAATAAATAAATAAATGAATAAATAAATAAATAAATAAATAAGTTCTGAGATAGAGAATACACTTAGACATTCTTCTGCTTCCTTAGAAATCAGCCAAAACCTCAGGACCAATAGATGGCATAATGGTTATGTTGCTGGACACCCACATAGTCAAACAAGGTTTGAATCCCAGACCTGACAGCTTAAAACTCATGCCAGGAACAGGTGTGTGTATGTCCAAAATCCTGAGAAGAGAATGGAGAAGTGATTGCAGTGTGGTCATCCCCCTGGGAAGTGATTTCTCAGTTTATCTCTCTGTCTCTCTGTCCCTCTGGCAAGAGCAAGCACCCTATAGCAAAAATCTCTGTTAAACAAAAAAAGAAAATAGGAAAGGAAAGAAAAAAGAGAAAGGACTAAAAGGAGAAAAGAAAAAAATAAAAGACAAGAAAAAAGAAGAGAAAGAGAAGAAAAAGTCCAGCTTTGCCTGAGGCCCTTGGCTGGTCATGAGGGACAAAAAAAATGAACCAGTGGTCTGCTTTTTCAGTCTGGAGCTGATCCTATGGATCTAAAAGAGGCAATTCTCAAAATCTGAAATCTGGATAGTTCCTTTATTCTCAAAAAAGTGCCGCAACTTTGGTAAACAGAAATATAAAATGCCTGTGAAAGGCACCTGTTTTATTTTATGAAATGCTATTGTAATATTAATAGAGCAATATGAATATTTAATAAATTAAATAATGAATAATAATGCCATATTGAGTTATTTTATTCTGAGTAATATCATAAAAGTACAAAGAAGGAAAGAAATATAGATTAAGTAGATCCTATATTTCACTTCATTTATTTAGTAAAGTCATGAGAGTTTAAATATGTCTAAAACTAGATACTCTCCAGTCTTATAACTATTGACTCTCAGAATGATTTCTTTCTTTTCTGGACAATAAATCATTTACTCAGAATTACATTACTTTAAAGAAACTTAGAATTATCTGTAAAGATAGAAAGCCACCAAAAAAGCACATAAGTCACTGATTTAGGCATATTTGTGTCTTTCAGGGAAGCTATAATTCATGGTATACTTCTTCAACACAGAATGGTTTAATATTCTTTACCTTAGTGTATGCTTTTATAAAATGGTAAAATGAAAGCATAAGAAAGATAAATTGACATGATTAAGTATTTCAAAAGTGGTACCATTGATCTTTACAGCAATTAATACTCTACTTTTCAAATAGTAACTATCATTGTGATTTATAAAAACAACTCAATCTCTAAATATTTTCCATGCAAAGTACATAGGAAATTAAACTGCAGTGCAAACAGAAACTGTTCCAAGAGTGTATTCAAAGTGAGTTTAAAAGGTGTGAGAAATAATTAATACTGTTAATTCCCCATATTGGTATTGTCCCCCTCATATACACATACACCTATGCATCTTTGATAATTGCACAATAGAGACCATAAGAAAATGATAGTAGTAATGAAAGAGAACTTCGTAGAAAATGCCGATTATACTTGATATGGTTTAAAAACTGAGTTATATATGCTTAGAAAAATGCTTGAAGAGAGATTGTCCTTGGGAGCAATCATAACTAAAAACTCTATAGTCTGAATGTACAAAGAAATAAATATGTACATAGTCTATAAAGGCAATGTCTTGAGCGCGATGCTGGCAATTTTCCAGACGCCCTGGGAACATGCCTAATTTCCATCTAAATTTGCACGCGTCTTTATTGCAATCTCATACCCTGTGAAGATTTACTCACACTCATGTCCTTTGCCACAAGGGGAGAAATGAGATGTTTCCTCCCTCTCTTCTTCCCTCACTTCATTTTTCCTCCTTCTTTTTCTCTCTCTTCTCTACACCTCCTCTTTCTCTGTAACATCAGCGATGTTCCTGCAATAATTGTCAGAAGTTTAAACTGCACTTCTTGAGACTTTTCCTTGGCATTGCTAATATTAAAGATTAGAAAAAGTGAAGTCAGCTTTGGTTGTGGAACTTTCTTCCAAATAATATCCACAACGGGAGTTGAGTTGTACAAATGAATCACTGAAAGGCTATTCTGCATTGGAACCTCTCTAACTCATCCCACCTGATCATGAAAAACACATGCTGGGGCTGGCCCCACTCTACAGTGGTTAAGCACTATGCATTGGAAGTTGGATTCCCACATGTCTGGCTATTGTTCAAATCCTAGCCCAGGTGGTTGAAAAGTACGCCAGGTATGTTTGTGTGCATGTGTGTTTGTGCATGCTTCAAATCCTGACAGGATAGGGAATGGAGGAAAAGGGATTTCGGCATGTACGTGCCTCATTAGAGAGTGCTTTCTCCCTCTCACTTTCTTTTCCTCTTTCTCTATGTCTCTGGCAAATATGCACTCTAGCAAAAATAAATAAATAAATGAATAAATAAATAAATAAATAAATAAAGTATTGCTAAATAATTTGTTACAAGGCTGCTGAAGTTGATAACTCTTTGAAAGGATCAATTTTGGGGCTGGCAAGTGGCATGGTGGTTAAGGGCAATGGACTCCCACATGGTCAACTGTAGATTGAGTCCTGAACCTGGCAGCTTGCTTTCTCATTCTCTCTCTCTCTCTCTCTCTCTCTCTCTCTCTCTCTCTTGTGTCTGTGTGTGTGTTCCTCTGGTCAAATTTAAATAAATGAATAAAATTAAATAAAGTAATTCAAAAAAAAAAAAGGAACCACTTCCTTCATATCCATTGGAAAGCATATTTCTCTGCTAATCACTCCGACCTTCTCCTTTTCTACTGCCTCCTTCCTATTAGAGTAACAACATATTCAATCCTAAAGAAACCCTTCCCAACCAATCCCCTTTGTTCCCAACCTCTGTTCTCACATTTATTGTCAAGCATTTTGGAAAATAGTCTAGGGTTATTTTCCCTACTCCTTTGACTCCTCTCTCCCTTTATCATGTGTTCCTGCTCTACAAGGTGTGCAACTACTCATTTAAATGCCAGTAAAATTCTATGAGTCACCCTCGTGCCTCTTTTAACTCTTATCAGTGATAATGATGATGACAAAAATAATTACGTTATCTGACTTTATTGAACAAAAAACATATCCCTGACATTGTGGTAAGCATTTTGAATGTGTATTAGCACATTCATTCTTACCTCACAACAACTTTTTTGTTAAACAACAGTTTTTAAATAGCTACTAGAAGAAATTGCAGCTTTAAGAAATTGACTTACCTTCCTTCAAGGTTGCCCAGCAGGTATACAATTGGCTAGTCCACATCATTTTGTATATTTTTCATTAACACCACTTCATTTCTTTCTTGATGTGCTTTAACTCTTACCTTGTCCCATCTGGCCTTCTTCCTGGCTCTACAAGGCTCTGACTCCTCCTTCTGTGAATTCCCCACCTCCATGCATTCCTCTCAGGTAGTCTCCTCCTCCTTATGACATTATCTACTCAAACCATTTCAATCAACTCTCTAAGAATGAATTCTGGATTTTGTTTCTGGCCAAGACTTTCCTCTCTTTTTTTTTTTTTCCTGTTTTTATTTTATTTTTTACATTCAATCACTGTATATCATTACAGCATACCAAATAAAGTTTCCCATCATGAATTCATGTATATTGGTTCAGTCGAAGATATTACCATATACATTATCATCAACAGATAATTTTCTATTTTTGTATTTCTTAAAGGCTTTGATTCTTTCTTTTTCCCCTTGATTCCCTCCCTCCCAACCTCTCCATTTCCCACCCTCCTCCCACACTCTCTCTAGCATCACCATTTGTTTTCCATGCTTTTATACCTTCTAATATTTGCAGCTTTTGCCATAGAGAGCCCAGATTCAGTATATATAGAGTGAGGACATAAAATACCTCACTTTTGTAGTCTGGATGCTTGGCTTTGAAGTTAATTGTTCATATTTGTCCACCTTCAATCAAATGCCAGGGACTCATTTTTCAAATCAATTCATTAATTTTCATTTAAGCAATTTTATGGTTTATTATTTACATTCATTCTCATTGTTTTTTTTTTTTTTCTAATGGCTGAGCAGTATTCCGTAGCATAAGAGAGATGCAAATCAACAATGAAATATCATGTAACCTGAGTCAGAATGGCTAAAATTAAAAAAATAATAATGATAAGTGCTTAAGAGACTATAGTGAAAGTGAACTCTCTGACACTGTTGGTGGGAATATAAGTTAGTCTAGCCACTGTGGAGAACAATATGAAGGTTCTTCAAAGACCTACAAATAGAACTACCATCATGCAATCCACCAATTCCACCCCTGACGATCTACCCAAAGGATAGTAAAATAGTGAGAAAACACTTGCACATCCATGTTTATTTTGGCATTATTCACAATTGCCAAGACATGGAACCTACTTAAATGCCCATGAACAGAGGAATGGATTGAAAAAGTATAGCACATATAAACAATGGAATAAGACTTTCTTTTTTATTTTGGTCCATGTGATCTTGTTGCTCTACTTCTTTTCCTTCCTGCCCACAAATCTTTCTCTTTCTCTCACTCTTCCCAGTTAGCCAATCTTGCAAAGACAAAGAATCTCCTTTTGTATTATACTACTATAAAATCTTTCTCCCCATCCTTTCCACTTCTAGTGCAAATGAAGAATACATTACTTTTGCTGATTAATTGCAACTCCTTTGCAATAAAGGAAACATATAAACACAGAAGCAAGGGCCTGAGGACATGATGATAGGCGAGCCAGATCTTACATGGCCAAGCACATAGTTCAAATTACTGACCCACCCTGTTTGAAAAGCATGTGTGCTCCAAATCCTGACTGGATGGAGAAAAGGAGAAGAGATTCTAGAGTGACTATGTTCATTGTGGATGCTTTTCCTTCTCCATTTCGTTGCTCTTTCTGTCTTTTTGAGTCCACATACCCTCTAGCAAGCAAGCAAACAAGCAAGTAAGTAAATAAGGAAATAAATAAAACACAGAGTTTAGTATTAGAAAGTTCTAAATTTGATTAAAAGCTCAAACACTTACCGTGTGCACTTGAACAAATTACTTTCTTTCTTGGCCTCAATCATTCCCTCAATAAAGTAGAACTAGTACAATGTCATTGTGAATATTAAATGAAATTACTAGGCTATCATAATATTATTAATGTGTACAATATAACAATAAAACAGCAAAAAAGACATTTTATATTATTAACTAATTTTTATTAATTTTTATTTCTATTGTAATATCCTTCTGAAAAAGCAGTTTAGTTCTTTGCCTCAGTCTACCCCACTCTTACAATTGTACTGTCTCAATTTCTTATTCTAAGCTTGTATCAAATAACTCTAAAGTTAAATTTAAGCTAGTCATATACATTTTGTTCTTCTTGAGTACTTTGTGCCTGTAAGTTTTTCATAAACTAATTAAATTGGTGAGAAATAATCACCACTCAGTTAATGCCACAAATAAATGCACACCTGCTAAATATCAATTTCTGTGCTAGTCTCTGAGGGGTATAGTAGTATCTGAAACAGATCAAAATCCTTGCCCTCCTGCATCCTGTTTTCTAACTGGCAATTGCTTCTCCTGGTTTGATAAAACAAACTAGCCAAACTGGATTCCTTATTTCCAGTTACTAATATAAAATGTCACTATAAAGTAGATTTAAACCTTTTAAGGTCATTTGAAAAACTCCTCTTCACTCTGAAAATATTTGAGAAAGTTATGAAAATAATTCCTGCCCTCTTTTGTTGACTGAAAACCGTAAATTCCTGGTATGTAGGTAGAGTGACTGGCAGGCAGAGCTCAAGCATCTTCTGACTGAGAGCCTGACATCAGCTACTGAAGATTCAGAGTATAGGAAATGTAGCAGTCAGAACAAGGCAGCTGGCACAGACGTTGACGGTCAGACAGTGATGCCAATATCCACAAGGGGCTGGGCCAGCAGGTGGTGTGGTGATTAAGGCACTGGATCCCACATTGCTGAATCTGCAGTTCGAGTCCTAGACATGGTGGCCTGAAAAACGCTGGGCATGTGTGCATGAGTACCCAATGTCCCGAGAGAAGACTAGAGGAGAGCTGATTGTGTTATGGCCATCTTCCCTGGGGATGAGCTCTCACTTTCCCTTTCTCTCTCTTTCTCTAGCAAGTGCACATACCCAATTGGGAAAAAAAAAATCCACAAGGGCAACATCACTAGGAACAAAGTAGAAGCTTGGGTCAGTTTGAGTTTCTTAGAAGCTCTATAAGGAGACCTCTAGAAATACAGAAAGAACTTATTCTGATAAAGTGTGTAGAGAGACCCAAAATCTCTTTATGCTCCAGCCCCCAGGGTAGAGTTTGCCCATGGAACAAGGGCTGAGTATACCATGTGAATTAAGGCATCCATAAGTTTGAACTCCAGCCTGCAACTCCAGTGTGAGTTGTTTGCAGCCCAGACAATCAGGGGCTCACTGAATGGCAGGGAGAAGCTTTAGAATTTCCAGTTCTCTCAATAAATTTCAAGAAGCTAGACAACTAAATGACACCGTGTTCATATTAGCGAAGCCCCTGGGGTTCTTGAACAATTCAGAAGGTAGGAGGAAACCTCTCCTTACAGTAGACTTCCTGTTAATAAGTCTATGTGGGGGTGGAGTGATGCACTGAAATAAGGAAATTGTTACCAGACTTGTAGTCTAAGATACAGCAAAAAACTAAACTGAGGCTGAATTATTCTAGTATCTAATTAGTACAGGGCATTTGTTTGCCCTTTATGTTCAGGATAAGAAAGGTAAAGCATTTTTTAAAAATGCTTAAACTCTGAATTTGCAAGAATTCATCCCATTCATCTGATTAACACATCCCATTTTAAATGGAAGAAGGTTTGTAACAATTCTTCTTCCTAATCCTATAAATATAAGCGAGGACAGAAAAGAAACCATGTGCTGTTTCCAGACTCTACTCAACTTTCTGCTGCATTTTAAAACTACTCCCCACTGTGCTATCCTCAGAGGTGATAAAGAAGAGCTGTTTATTACCAGACTTTCCCCAACTTCCATCTTCTCATTCCCCTGGGTCGATATCCTAGAAGACTATGATTGTGCCTTAACTGAAATAAATCTTATATGGAATATTTAAGTTCCATACAGAAGCTAAAACACAACCACATCACACCAGTGCAATCCTGTGATAGAGTGGATAAAATAACATTTCTTTATAAGGACTTTTAAATATTAGAGTGCTAAGAGAGTTTAAGACAGAAAATTCATTAACCTGGGCTTTACACCCTGCAGAATGAAGCACATACCCACCTGCACCCCTCCTCACCCCATTTCCTTGAGTGCTCTTAACTTTAGGCATTTTGGTCTTCTTTTTGATCCTTATATGTTTGATGCCACTTTATAGCACAAAGACTTTATTCACCCTGTCATTTCTGTATACAAACTTCTTTCTTCACCTTTACATTAGTTAAATCATCTTTTAGCTCTCAACTCAGTTGTTATTTCTTCTCTTTCTTTTTCTTTTTTGAGAGATTTTTGCTATAGGGCACATGTGCATTTCTATCTCCAGAGAGATAGAAAGTGAGAAATCATTCCCCAGGGGAGATAGCCATGCCTCAATCCCTTCTCCTTCCTTTTCCTCTAGGAATTTTAGGCACACACACATATGCACCCAGCATGAGGTTTAAGTTGCCAGATCCTGGACTTGAGCCATGGTCAACTACATGAAAATCCAGCAATGTTACCATTATGCCGTCTTCTGGTCCCTAGTTGTTATTTATTAAAGACATATAAAATCTTCTATTATATGTTCTTATGATAGGAGGCGCTACTGTGATTAAATGTTAATTGTATCACATTTGGTGTTAATGTAATCACATTATGATTAAATGTTAATTTCTGTGTTTTCTCCAGGTCTTCAAGCTACAAGAGAGTTGCTAACACACTTGCTTTCTGATTGGTATTGTATATCCATGCCTAGTACATGCCAGATATTTAACAAATACTTAATGTTGGAATGAGTGGGAGAATGACACTCTCAATAACTTGTAATAACTACATCAAATACAGTAGAATCTAATAATGCATGAATGCAAATTCCAAGATTTATACCCATAAAACCAACTGTACAAGTGTAGAATAGAGAGCATGAATCTAAGGGCAGCTCATATACCCTCCTCACCCCATTTCCTTGAGTGCTCTTAACTTTAGGCATTTTGGTCTTCTTTTTGATCCTTATATGTTTGATGCCACTTTATAGCACAAAGACTTTATTCACCCTGTCATTTCTGTATACAAACTTCTTTCTTCACCTTTACATTAGTTAAATCATCTTTTAGCTCTCAACTCAGTTGTTATTTCTTCTCTTTCTTTTTCTTTTTTGAGAGATTTTTGCTATAGGGCACATGTGCATTTCTATCTCCAGAGAGATAGAAAGTGAGAAATCATTCCCCAGGGGAGATAGCCATGCCTCAATCCCTTCTCCTTCCTTTTCCTCTAGGAATTTTAGGCACACACACATATGCACCCAGCATGAGGTTTAAGTTGCCAGATCCTGGACTTGAGCCATGGTCAACTACATGAAAATCCAGCAATGTTACCATTATGCCGTCTTCTGGTCCCTAGTTGTTATTTATTAAAGACATATAAAATCTTCTATTATATGTTCTTATGATAGGAGGCGCTACTGTGATTAAATGTTAATTGTATCACATTTGGTGTTAATGTAATCACATTATGATTAAATGTTAATTTCTGTGTTTTCTCCAGGTCTTCAAGCTACAAGAGAGTTGCTAACACACTTGCTTTCTGATTGGTATTGTATATCCATGCCTAGTACATGCCAGATATTTAACAAATACTTAATGTTGGAATGAGTGGGAGAATGACACTCTCAATAACTTGTAATAACTACATCAAATACAGTAGAATCTAATAATGCATGAATGCAAATTCCAAGATTTATACCCATAAAACCAACTGTACAAGTGTAGAATAGAGAGCATGAATCTAAGGGCAGCTCATATAAAAATGTATTTGAGTGTTTTACTTAATCATCATTTCCATGTGTGTCAACAGCATAGCATGACTCCCTCAAGACAGAATCACTGAGTATAAAATTCAAAATCATGACGGTCTTTTTCTCTTCACACTCTAGATTGAGCAAGCTGTATCAAGAAAACTGTAGCATACTGGTTTCATAGGAATATCAATTAATTGATGTATATTCAGAGAATAGCAATTGGGAAAAGAATTGATAAGCTATTATGATCACCAAAAAGAGCTATCTTGTATTCATTTATTCATTCTCTCACTAATTCAATTTATTCATCAAATATGATTGAGTATATTGTACCAAACACAAATCAGGGCACTTGGATGCATTAGCATATAAAATAGATGATGATCCATTCCTTAGGTACCTTACCTTTATTAAGGGATAGCAAACAATAAATATAATGAGTAAATCATCTAGTGTGTTAGAAGATGATAAGTACTATGGGAAAAACATTGAGCAAATAGAGGGATATGGGGAAATGGAGTGGGAAGGGATGGAAAATAGGTTGCAGTGTTAATATTGTGATGAGAATTGACCTTATTGAAAGGTGGTATCTGATCAAAGAATGGAAAGAGATAAGGAGGTCAAGCAAATTAATATCTGAGGGCAAAAGCAGAGAAAACACTCAGGCACATGCCATACTACAGAAAGGAGGTTTCCTTGTGTATCAGAAGGACAACAAGGAACCCAGGTAGCTGAAGCAGAATGAGTCAGGAGAAGAGTACAGGAGAGCCTGAGTAACAGGAGGACCAGATTCTGGAAGACCTTTGTCACCATTGCAAATGAGCATATTACAATGATCCAAAGAGTGGAAATTATAAAGTAGCAAAATATGACTCTATTTTAATAATATTGCTAAGAATAAACATCAATTGAAATATAAAGTAGACTATCTCACTAGAGGCCATTTAATTCATGACTTTATGAAATGGATTTTGATGTACATTCCTGAAATTATATGTATTTACTTAATAGAAAAAAAATGGAGGTAAGGGTAAAAAATACAACTGAAATGTGATTTCAAAACTTTATAAGTTATGGGACCAGCAGTTAGCATAAAGGCTATGTTGTTGAACTCCCATGTAGTCGACCGCGGTTTGAGTCCCAGACCCAGTGGCTTAAACTCATGCCAGGCATGTGTGCATTTGTGCCCAAGATACCGAGAGAAGAATGGAGAAGGGATTGCGGTGTGGCCATCCCCCCGGGGAGGGGGGGGAGGATTTCTCGTTTTCTGTCTCTCTTTCTGCCCTATAGCAAAAACCTCTCCAAAAAAAAAAGAAAAAGAAAAACTTTATAAGTTCTTTTTTTTTTTTTTTTTGAGGGATTTTTACTGTAGGGAA
>NW_006160159.1:1657513-1691101 GCF_000334495.1 Tupaia belangeri chinensis
TCCCCCGCGCGGGATCTTGGGCACGCACGCACCCGCGCCCGGCGTGAGTTTTAAGCCACCGGGTCCGGGACACAAACCGCAGTCGACTACGTGGGAATCCAACGACATAGCCATTACGCTAACTGCTGGTTCCCAAGTTCTTATTTTTTTATTTTGTCATTTTCTAATGTATAATTTTAATGATAGGCCTCATGACTCATCAGAAAGGGAAGAGTCCCCAAATAACAGAATTTTAGTATAGTTAGCATGTTATCAATAGTATGCAATCATGTGCAATACATTTTATTTATTGTTAAGATACATTTATAATCCATAAGCATAACAAAGCATGAACTATACAAATATTCAACTCTAAAATAATATTAATATGCAACAATATTTTAAACATTTTACTGAATACATTGTGGATGTATGCCATTCAAAACTAAACATGATTTGCTTAATAGCATTTTTAAATCTCCATTTTTAAACCTGGTAAATAAGATGTAACATAATGGGAATGTAAGATTTCCACTATATGTATTCATTCCTCACTCAAAAATTTTTTTAGAGTCAGTTTTTTTTACAATTACCTTTTGAAAATTTAAAAAATTGTTTTCTATTTGTTTTTCTAGTTGAAAATAACCAGTGGAATTTTACCTAACAACAATTCAAACTTAATACACTAGTTAGACTTAAAATAAAGCTACTCCTTATACTCAAGCTGTGTATCTATCCTGAAAATTCTTCCGAAGGGAAAAAACATGCCAAGAAACACACACCCACAACATGTGCATGCACACACACATACACACACATCATTCTAAAAATGTTTCCATTACCCCTCAGAAGTCACCAAGCAGCAAACCTAAATGATTAGGCTAACTCATTCAGCTCACTAGTCAATTCAAGAAGAGAGAAGGTCTTCAGAGTGAAGTAAGTGGACAGATTGAAGAATGAGGAGGGGGTAATGTTTTCTGGAAGTAGCTCTTAGAAATCCTGTTCACAGCCTGGAACTGCATAAATTTTCTCTGCATATGTTATTGCTACCTTGGGGGCCATGATAGCATATGCATTTTGGGCTTTTCAAAAAATAGATATATGTACATGAATATGTGTGTTTAATGCATAAATATTATGATGATTTTCCTTTCATGGGACTCCATAGTCCCTGTAGACTATAGTACATTCAGTCAATAAACAGTAATCTTACGAGAATGCATATATTTTTTGAAAAACCACTATGTGGGGTTGAAAGGGGACTGAATATTATTGTTCAGTTTAGACTATCTCAGAAGTGAAAAATTATTAAGCTAAATAAACTCAGCAAGACAATACAGACATTTGGTGGCAACACTGAATCCAGCAGAAAAATCAATATGAACATATAAAGCAGAACACAGAATCTTGGAAAAGCATAAAAATCACACTTGTGCATTAGTGTAACAGCCAGAAAAGTTTTAAAAAGTGAACTAACATATTGTTAAAATTCATTTTGTAATACCTCTGGTCAGTTGACTTTAATAAAATCAAGAAGTTCAGTTTCTTGAACACCTGTAGGCTATTATTGTGAAAAGAACGCTATTATTTGATATGGATTCAGTGCTTTATATACTTTGTTTCTCAGGAAAGATATATGTTCAGTGTACTTAGTCTTACTGTTCTTTGTATACATGATAGAACAGCATGAGAAAAGCAAATGATTGTAATATATTTTGTTTCCCAGTAAGTTCCCTCAAACACAGACTGACAAATCTAATATGAATCCCCAGAAACTCAGTTACTTCTAAGCTTCAGTACTCTGAAATACATAAAATAAATACATGATCAATGAAATGAAATATGACAAAATGTTTCATATTGATGTTTTCTTCTTTCAAAAATGTCTCTTTGGTTAATGCCCTAAGTCACTTTTTCCATACATTTTCTTTTTCACAATGTATAGATTTCGTAGTTCTGATTTCAAGTTCAGGGAGCCTGGGGAGAAGTGAGAAGTGGGAGATTTCTTCAAACCAGAGCTGTTCTTCAGCCTTTCACATGAGAAAATTGTTAGGAGCATTAAAGTATTCCTGACTATGCTGCATTCCTTTGTTCAGAGTGAGTTTTGGGAACACATCCTTTTCTCATTATATTTCCATAAAATATATTTGATCTATTCTATTCTTAGAATACCTCTGATGTGGTCTGTGAGTGGAGCACAGTATAAAAATATTTCTTTTTTATATGAGACAAAATGTTTCCATTTCTTAGACACATAAAAAAAATCACTATATAGCACTCTAAGAAAGTAAAACTTGTCCAATACATTTTCGTAGGGCTCAAAACAGACCACAGGAGCCCCCTCCTCTTCCATTGTAGTTCAGAACCTCACCCAAGGCATGGAGTCCTTAGCAGAACAAAAGGAAATCAGAAAGGGAGAAGGCGAAGCAGGACTTGGAAAGATCCTGGATAATGCAACTAAGAAAGCAAGTTTATATTTAGAAGAAATGAAAGAAGTTAACCCTCTTTCTCTAAGACAAAATGAGTTCTACTAAATTTATGCTGGGAACTAAAACATGGTCAAAAATTTTAATAATCTAATGTGAACAGTTAATGTTTCCAAGTAGTGCTGAATAGTTTAAATGTTTGCTTGGTTAATTCAATTTAGAAACCACTGGAAGTCAAACCAGTCTTTCTTGCAGTGTTCTAACTCATGCCCGGGTACGCAGCACAAGCCCACACATCTGCAGCCTGGCTTGGTCCGGGTCGTTGACTCTTCCAGTAGCAAGTCATCCTTTTCAAGAATATGTCCATTAAGATACTTGTCTTTGGCATTCCCTTGTGAAAGAACAGCTACCTAACTCTCATGCATCAGGGCTCAACTGAAATTAAAACTGTTCCTGAAGGATGGCAACACACAAAGTCACTCCAAAACCAAAGCTATAGAAGATATCTACCATTAATTCTATGATTATCCATGCCATTATATATTTATAAATTTGATGCTAATAAAAACTCTATGAGGGCAAACATTTGTTCTACCTTACAGACCATAATATTCACATATCTAGAACAATGCATAATATACAATATATACTCAATAAATATTTGCAAAATAAAAATAAACAAAAAGAGAAACTGGACCTCTCTCCTTCTTCTTCTTATTGCTGAAATGTTAATGTACAAAGAAATTATAACTGGCCCTGTTAAACTGAAAACACACTATTTTCCAAGAAGATCTTGTCCTTTTCTCATGAGAAAGCTGCTTAAGTATTTGGGAAACAGTTGCTCCTTGCAACAAATACTATCCTAGTTAAAGATGTATCTTAATTCTTTTTATAAAAGATAAGTGCAATGTCGTAAAAATTCTAAATATTTTTGTACCATATTGGAATATAGCATAATGCTACGGTTTTAACCTTCCACACAACACCCATGATGTCATAGACTTAACATCATCAGTATTATTACTGCTGATATTGGGCCAAACTAAGTGGATTTATGTACTGTCAGTTCTGCCATAATGCAATATATGCAAAAAGCATGCAATAGAAATAACAGAGCTTATGGGGATAATGATGTTAAGATGAAACACTCAAAAACTTTGTTAGTTACTCCTTTTCTACAAAAAAGATAGAAACCTAATAAATATAGTAGCATAGTTCAAATGTCATTATACCTTGAAAGGGTCCTGAAGTTTGCGTGTGGAGGTGAGCCTGACGGGGTGAAAGTTAGTGACTTATTGTGAAGGGTGAAAGTGGGATATATGAAACTGGAAAACAAGTTGAGATGCCGATTGTGGACAGGTGTGGCTCATAGCACGGTGAACACAATAGCTAGTGTAAGTTTAGGGGGGCTAAGTGTGCATTTTGTTTATTTCTAGTAGCTCCATCCTACTACATGAAGTTTTCTGTTTATCTTGCATTTCCTACAGACACGATTGTGCATACGCAAATACAAAATTTATAGTATGCAAAGTGTTCCCTAACATGTAGGTCACACTGAGACAAATTCATGTTTTCAAAATGAGTTTTATAGTACAAGTGCTTCTATCACGTGCCAACAAAATGAAAGAGAAACTACATAAATCGAGTCTGATCGAGACCATCCTCACAGTTTGCAATTGATTCTACACCCTAAATAACATCTGTTTTATCTAGATTTTAAATTTATTAAAACAGATACTCAGTGTCAGATCTAAGAACTATTTTTTCCAACCACATTGAATATAGAATTCAGTAAATGCTGTTTAGTGGAAGAGTAGAAAGAATGATTGTACTATATACCACTTCAGTCATAATTCCTTTAACAGCTCAGGTAGCAGGGTCAAGTGAAGAAAAGTACAAAACAAAGGTATCATAAGCTATTGTGATTTAAAATAGTTCGGCCCTTAAGAGTCCAAAATGATATGTACATAAATGTATCTAATGAGAAAAACAGATGATTCTTAAACTTCCATCATTCCGCATAATACTAAAATTTAACAACCCGGGACCAGCAATTGGCTTAGCGGCTATGTCGCTGGACTGTAGTCGACTGCAGTTCACGTCCTAGACCCGGAGGCTTAAACTCACGCCAGTTGCATGTGCATACATGCCCAAGAACCCGAGAAGAGAATGGAGGAGAAGGGATTGTGGCATGGCCATCCCCCCGGGGGGGGGGTGATTTCTTGCTATCTGTCTGTCTCTCTCTGTCTTTCTGGTGAGCACACGTGCCCTATAGCAAAAACATCTCCAAAAAAATAAAAAATTAGTATCACTTTTTAGGTTCTGTTGAAAGTTGATTGATGTAGTACAATTTTTTTAATTTTTTATTTCATTTTCTTTTATACATTCAATTACACTGCTTAGCTTACAAAGTGAATATTTCAACAGACGATGTAGTACAGCACTTTTACTTCTCCGCTTACAATAAGTTAAATAGAACCTCTGTTCAAAAATGATACCCAGTATATTGTTTCAAAATCCGTTTTTGCTTTTATATAACCTATTTGAGTTCATTATGTTCTCTCCACAGTTCTGAAGAAATTAAAAGAATCTTTCTCTTCTTTCTTTACCACATTTGTTCCATTTTCACTAAAGATATATTTATTCGTACACATAGAAATCAGTCACCAGTTTCTTACCTTACATAGATTTCGCCTATCTAAATAAAACAGAATAAATCTAATCTGAATACATACAACATAACAGTCAGTGCAAGACATTATAGTAGACACCTCAAATTAAAGAAACCATGAGAACTATAGAAACTATTTTTAAATCAATTCACACAAATATTATTTCAGTAGACTATTAAGTCTATAAGAATAGATGAGGTTCAAATGAGATCTTAGAAGGTCAGTAAAACTGTTTTTGTTTTTCTTTTTTTCTTAATAGATCTTTTTTTTTCTAGCTATATGTGTCATTTAGTCATCGCGGCTTAAAGACAAAGCTGTGCAAATCTTTGTGCCTCCTACAACTTAGCAATTTCTCTTCCGCATAGGTTAAATAAATGTGTATTGCTAACAGAATAGGTAGAAACTAATAGAGTGAATGAATATTTGATTTATTACCATTTCCATTATCTTATGAAAAAGGGGAGGCAAAGTCAGCATGGTAGAAACGATGTCCTCTGCAGTTTTACATTGTTTTCACAACATCTGCTATATCTGTATATTAGCTGTCTTACGATTTACTTAGTGTTTTCTCTAGCTTTTGGTTCTAAAATCAAATGTATTTTTAAAGTAAACTTTCTATATAATGGTAAACCAGCATATAAAGGAGGTAACTGTAAAGTTTCTTTAATGAAGACCAGTCGATGGCATAGCAGTTACCTTGCTGGACTCCCACGTGGTCAACTGCAGTTCAATTTCTGGATCTGGTGGCTTGGAATTCACCTCGGGTATGTGTGCATGAGTGCCCAAGATCCTAGGAGGAGGATGGAGAAGAAGCGATTGTGGCATGGCTGTTCCTCCTGGGGTGATTTCTCACTATCCATCTCACTGTCTCTGTCTCTCTGGTGAGCACATGTGCCCGAAGGCAAAAACCTCTCAAAAAAAAAAGTACTTCGATTAAAACCAAACCTTTTTATGAAATTCTATTCGATGTCCAAAGAGGACTTAGAGGCTGAGTAGTGCTCTCACATTATTTTTTCAAAAGGTATATTAGAAAAAATTAGAAGGGAGTTAAAGACCCACATTTACAGACACTCTTGCACCAGAGTTTTTTCTTCCATTAATAAAAAGAAATTTAAAAAGAATTGAAAGAAAGATTAATTTTCACTTCATGTAATTTATTATGTAAAGTAATACTATATCATCTAAAATCACCTTATGTTAACCGTTGGTACACAACTCAAATTTAGGAAAACACTGAGTATAGTGGAAAAAAGAATATACTACTCCATACAGCAGATACTAATTCCTGAATTGATTTCATCTCTTTTGTAACCAGATAAAATCTCCAACATCTCTGGGCCTCAACTGTGTCTTTGATAAAATGAGGAATTTGGATTTTATATCAAGAAAGGTGGTTTAGGCTGTGCTATCAACCTATTTGACTGGTTGTTTTTGTTCTAACAGCAACTTTTACCTTCCTTTCCTTTAGATATTCTGCACACATCTGGTGGGGTCACTTTCCTCCTTGTCGTCATCTGCACTCCAAGTCTCAAGATAACTATTACCAAGGCGAGCAGATGGTGCAGTAGTTAAGGCGTTGGACCCCCACATGGTCAATCACGGTTTGAATTCTGGACCTGGAGGCTTAAAATTCATACCAGGCACATGTGCATACATGCCCAAAGTTCCAGGAAAAAAATGAAGGAGAAAGGATTGTGGCATGGCCATCCTCCCAGGAGGTGATTTCCCATTTCCCTCTTTTAGTCTCTCTCTTTCTCCAGTGAGTGCATGTGCCCTATGGCAAAATCCTTTGTAAAAAGGTAACTACTATCACTAGCTGGAGTATCACTGATCATGATGACATAGGAAAATAATCCACTGCTTCTTTGGATTTTCACACAGTAAAATTTTAGGGTCCTATTTCATTGTCTAAAATGTGCCATGTGACCATACCTGTTGCTAGTTTCATTCAGTAAAGAAGCACAATTCTGTGCTGGATTCAGAAGGTGAGAGCACCAAAATATTTCTAGATAGTCATAGTATTTTCCATCAAGGTAGTGTTTTATAAAGTCCTTTTATTTATTAAACTTTATATGTAAAGACCACTTTGCATTTAATGTATATTTTTGAAATCTGTGAGATCACTAGTTTGAAATGTTTTCTAATGTGGAAAAGATATTATATAAATGTATCATATCTTATCCTTCAATGATTCAACATGTCAAAACTTTCACGGGTTTAGAACTTGACATAACCTGCCCAATAAGGACTTTGAATGGTTAAAAGTGGATAAAGGTTTTTTTTTTTTTTATTTTATCTTTGTATGTTATTTATAGATAGCACAAAACATATTATCTAAATCACTTCAATAGTAGTAAGAATTATATATAATAGGAGAAAATAAGTGTGTTCAGAAACACATAAATGTAAGGAAAGTTTAGGGGCCAGCAGGTGGAGTGGTGGTTAAGGCACTGGACTCATTCACATGTCCGACTGCAGTTCGAGTTCCAGATTCAGCAGATTGAAAATCACGTCAGACATGTGCACACATGTCCAAAATATCAATAGAAGAATGGATGGTAGATTGTGGAGTGGCCTTCCTTCAGGGATGATTTCTCATTTTCCCTCTCTCTGTCTCTCTCTGGCACATGCATGCATGCCCCATGGCAAAAAACTTTTTAAAAAGTTAGGAAATCTTTATAATCATTTATTAGCCTAGGTCTTTGGAGAGCAAGAAAATAGCGTTTGATCTCATTCATATGCCCTCCTATATGCACAGACTCATATGTTAGCTACAGACTTACTGCACTTGGTCAAAGTGTCTTCTTCAATTACCACTGGCTTACTAACTAGGCTCAGTACCTCCTCCCCAGCATGTGGCTGTCACATGTAAAAGTGATCTTGATTAGCTAAACAGAATATTTGTTTTAAAAAAAACTGTTATTTATTATTATTTTTATTTTTAACTTGCTATAGGGCACATGAGCTCACCAGAGAGAAAGGGGAAGAGAAAGAGAGAGAAAGAGAGAAAGAGGGAAAGTGAGAGAGCAAGTCACCAGGTTCAGGACTTGAACCATGGTTGGCCATGTGAAAGTCCAATGCCTTAACCACTACCACAAACTGGCCCCCAGAATATTTTCTTACTGTTCTCTTTGTTATTTTATATCATACTAGAAAGCTTTGAGTTAATAAACCAGCTTTTTACCACTGCCTACCTATTATTGTAAAATAAGTCACCGAACCTATAAAGAATCATCAAATTAGAAGATTGGTAATTACCTTAGCTTGAGAAGTACATGTTGAAATGTGACCACCCTGTCTTTTAGTCTGTTGCCAATATATTCTCTATTCCATAAATTCTTTGTTCTTTGAACCTTAATCTCTCTTCTACAAATTGACTGGAAGTTTCTCTCATTCAGAAGTCAAGCTATATACTTCACACAGTAGGCTTCTGAAATTTTTGTTTTACTGACATCTATTCAAAATAAAAAGAAGAGGATTTTTTTTTTAAAGAGATTACTGTTATGTGTAAGCCAGAGAGATAGGGAGAAACAGAAAGACAGAAATCAAGAATTACACTCCCAAGGAGGGTGGCCACGCTGCAATCCCTTCTCCATTCTCCTCTCAGGATTTTGGACATGTGCACACACATGCCCAGCATGGGGTTAAACCACTAGGACCAGGTCTCAAACCATGGTCATTACATGGGAGAGCAAGGTAAACATTATGCCCTCTATTGATCTCCAAAGAGGACTTTTTTTTTTTTGGAAAGGTTTTTGCTATAGGGCACGTGTGCTCGCCAGAAAGACAGAAAGACAGAGAGACAGAAAGTGAGAAATCATCCCCCGGGGGGATGACTACGCCGCAATCCCTTCTCCTCCATTCTCCTCTCTGGATCTTGGGCACGCACGCACACACACCTGGCATCCTGGCCTGGAATCGCTGTCGACTACATGGGAGTTCAGCAACATAGCCATTACGCTAACTGCTGGTCCCTCAACGATTCTTTAAACATGTCATTTTCTTAAATGAATTTGTAGAAGCTACACAGAAATGGATAATTATCTGTTGATGATAACATGTATGGTGTCTTCAACTGGATGGTGCAAGGTGCATTCATGTTGGGTAAATTCACTTTGTAAGTAGTAATGCAGTATAGTGATTGAATGTATGAAATAAATAAATAAATATAGAAAGAAGAAATAAGATAGTGTAAATTTATTGGCAAAAAAAATAAAATAAATGTTTTCACTGGGATTCTTGATGTGTTCTCCAAAGCAAAATTCTCAAAAAGTCAGAGAAAATACTTGCCCTGTTCCTACCTCATAGATTGCATTCCTCTAAGAGCATCAAGCCATGGGGAGAGAAGGCCTCCAAAGGACACAAGGCCTGGGGGAAGACTGTGGGTTCAACGGCAGTTCTGGGTCTTGTTCTGATGTGCTAATCCTGTGACTGCTTCTTGGCTTCGCCTTACCCTTGGCTCTAAACTCCTGGCTTGGATATTGGGCCTTGGCTTGGTTAACTCTGTGACTTCTGGTTCTGAACACTGGCTATGACCCCAGAATAAATACTTGCAGCAACCTCATTAGAACTCCTGGTCTGTGGTTCTATCTGGGTTTCCTGGCCCTAGGCTGCTTCTTCAATGCCAGCTCACTGACTTGAGACTTTGTCCAGAAAAGTATGGGAAAGTTTTAGTAAACTGTGAAGTATTATACAAACATAAGAGATTAATAATATTTTTATCCAACCTCTAGCAAAGGCAATAAGGAAAACAGGTGTGTAGAAAGAAGGGAAAAAGATACCCAACATTTTTAATGATACATATCAAGCACTGGGCTAGAGATCCTTTCCTCCTCAATTCAAACTTGAAAGAATTAACTTCATATATGTGCAGTGTATTCATTCCATTGGAAAAGAGCAGTGATGTCTCCTAAATGTATCTACTGTAATTGCCTCTCTCCTATTTTAGACTCATATAGCCAGTTGTCCCTGGGGATGCCCACCAAGTAACTCAAATTGAATTAGGCTAAAACTGAACATCTATTTTTTCTTTCCTACAGCTCACAATCTGCTCTTTCTTCCATACCCTTTATCTTAAGAAAAGGTATCATCATCTTATAATTGTCCAAGTTTGAGACATTGGCTACAGCCTTGATTCTCCAGCCCTTCTCCTCAACTAATAATACTTTGTTCATCTCCTTTAAATCCCTTCTGTCTCTCTCCTATTATAAGCCAACATTATCTCCTTAAGGGATAAATACTGCTGTCTTCTAGTTGGTCTCCCTGCTTCCAGTCCTACCCCACGGTTGTATTTTATAGAAAAAGAAGTGAATTTTTCAAAATCCACATCTGATCCTGTCACATTTTGGATACTACTTCCCTATTGGAATAACCATTTTTCACATTCTTCCAAAGATCTTTGTATTCAATTCACATAAAAATCTTCAGGAGTTTTTCCTCAAGACCCAAACTTTTCACGACTAACTTAGAGTCTCTTCTCTTTGTTCTCACAGAACTTCACTTCTGAGATCAAAGGGTTTGTCACATTGTATTACTTTGCCAGGTTAATGTCTATCTTCTCTAAAGATGATAAGGCATGTGAGGGTAGTGGCAGTCAGTGTTTTGTTAATTGTCATATCCCTAGTACCTAAGATGAGGTAGGAGGACAGCAAGTTTTCTATAATAATGTGTTAAATAATTGATTGAATGAATGTCTGAGCATTTAAAATGAAATGTAAAATTATTCAATTACTAAAAAAAGAGATCTGTTTAGTTCTTGAGAAAGGTCCGCTGAGTGAAAGAACAACAACAACAAAATGCTCAGAGTGAAAGCCAAAGAGATTAAGATATGTGAAGATAAATAGATGAGGACTTTGCAAATTCTACTATAGGTAATGCAGAATAAGAGAAAGAGAGAAGAATGCGACCAAATTCTACTTTAGGTAAGGCAGAAAAAGAGAAAGAGAGAAGAATATGACCTCTCTTCCATTTTCTAAGATATAGAAAATAAAAAAGAGAGGGAAGGAAAGGGGGATGACATCAACCCACTGAGATAAATAGCTTTGTATACTTAGCAACTCTCATGTAGGAAAGAGATGCAGTGAATATCCTTTCTACTTTTTATTGCGATAATTCTTTAAATCTCTGATGGAAATAAAGAAGTAACATTTTACTTAAGTTTTGCAATAGGATATTGCTTTTGACACTTTCTTCATGAGTTACACACAATTAGGTTGTGCACGAGAGGATTTATCAACACTAGCCCTGTACTCGAGGTTTTATGTCAAGAAAAAAATGCTACTTCACTTTAACCTACAGAAATTATCATTTCAAACTAAACTTTGCAATAATTGGCAAGAGGTTAGTCTAAAAAAATTCTAATGCTTCTACCTTATTATGATTTGTCTTTACCTGATTAAAAAATTCCCATAAGAGAACTGGTTATTATTGCTTATTCATTTGAAATATTATTATTATACTGTGTATTTATTATTACATATAACATGATTGTACATTATTTTTCTTCTCAAGACCCTTGAACAAAGAAAATTTGGCTCTTGGCCAGTCTTAACTGATTTCAAGCTGTGGAATAGCCCTTGCAGTTACTGGGGTTTCATAAACACAATGGCAGTATAAATATAGCTCTTTTAAACTTAACCTCACCTACTATTATCTTCTTTATTTATTTTAATGAGGAAGATGTTAATTCTATTCTAGGGAAATAATAGAAACAACTGTTTATATCTCCATCCACAAAAGTATTCTTAATAATACAAGTCTTCCTAGTAACTCCTTTTTATAATTTCTGTTATGTGTATGCATCTAGAGTTGTCATTATCAGTATTACATTGTTTAGTAAAATAAAAATATTGAAGTTATTACCTTTTAGAACCATGAGGAGAGAAGAAACCATTATTGAAATTTTCTGTTAAAAATTGCCTTGGGAACCAACAGTTAGCATAATGGCTATGTCGCTGGACTCCCACATAGTCGACCGCAGTTCACGTCCCGGACCCAGTGGCTTAAAACTCATGTCGGGCGGGTGTGTGTGCATGCCCAAGATCCTGAGAGGAGAATGGAGGAGAAGGGATTGCAGCATGACCACCCCCCTGGGGGGTGATTTCTCGCTTTCTGTCTCTATGTCTCTCTCTGTCTGTCTGGCGAGCGCACACGCCCTATAGCGAAAATCTCTCCCAAAAAAAAAAAAAAAAATTGCCTTGGGGGACCAGCAGGTGGCGTGGTGGTTAAGGCCTGGACATTCCCACATGGCTAACCATGATTCAAGTCCTAGACCTGATGGCTTGCTTTCTCACTTTCCCTCTCTCACCTTCTCACTCTGTACGTGTCTCTCTCTGATCAAATTGAAATAAATAAATGAATAGATAAAATTAAATAAAGATTTTTTTTAAAAAAATTGCTTTGCACTCCTGGCTACTCCATTGCAATGTTGGGCAGGATCTCTCAACCTGAGCCAGCTGACATTTGGAGCATTGGTCTTTCTTTGCCTCAACCCACTATATAATAGCAGCAACTCCATCTCAATTATGATAACCAAACTGTGTTCAGATGTTCCCAGATTGGGTTGTTTAAAGAAAAGATGTTCCATGATATCTATGATAAGAGAACATTAGTTAAACTGAAAAAGAAAAAAAAGGAAGGTATAAAAGCAGAGAGAGAGCAACTATAGATAGTAGAGACAGTGTGGAAAGTGAATGGGCAATGAGGGGAGAAAGGGAGGGAACATTGGGGGTTTCCAAACATGAAACCAGACATGAAAATGGAGAGTTTTCTGTTGATAGTGTATAGTGTAATATCTTTGACTGGATTAATATACAATATATTCACTCTGGGAAAAAATAATTAAAAAAATTTAAACTAGAAGATATATCCCCAACAAAAAAGAAGAAAGAGAAGAAAAGAAGTGCCAGAGAGTGCAGGTACTTGCCAGAGAAAGACCAGGAGAGAAATAGGGAAAAAACCATCCCCCAAATGAGATAGAAAGTCACAATCTCTTAATTTCTCTATTCTTTTGGGATTTGAGCTATGCACATATGTACCCAGCATGCTTTTGAAGCTGCCGATGTCAGGATTTGAACTGTAGTCAGCTGATGGCTTGCTTTCTCACTTTCCCTCTCTCACCTTCTCACTCTGTACGTGTCTCTCTCTGATCAAATTGAAATAAATAAATGAATAGATAAAATTAAATAAAGATTTTTTTTAAAAAAATTGCTTTGCACTCCTGGCTACTCCATTGCAATGTTGGGCAGGATCTCTCAACCTGAGCCAGCTGACATTTGGAGCATTGGTCTTTCTTTGCCTCAACCCACTATATAATAGCAGCAACTCCATCTCAATTATGATAACCAAACTGTGTTCAGATGTTCCCAGATTGGGTTGTTTAAAGAAAAGATGTTCCATGATATCTATGATAAGAGAACATTAGTTAAACTGAAAAAGAAAAAAAAGGAAGGTATAAAAGCAGAGAGAGAGCAACTATAGATAGTAGAGACAGTGTGGAAAGTGAATGGGCAATGAGGGGAGAAAGGGAGGGAACATTGGGGGTTTCCAAACATGAAACCAGACATGAAAATGGAGAGTTTTCTGTTGATAGTGTATAGTGTAATATCTTTGACTGGATTAATATACAATATATTCACTCTGGGAAAAAATAATTAAAAAAATTTAAACTAGAAGATATATCCCCAACAAAAAAGAAGAAAGAGAAGAAAAGAAGTGCCAGAGAGTGCAGGTACTTGCCAGAGAAAGACCAGGAGAGAAATAGGGAAAAAACCATCCCCCAAATGAGATAGAAAGTCACAATCTCTTAATTTCTCTATTCTTTTGGGATTTGAGCTATGCACATATGTACCCAGCATGCTTTTGAAGCTGCCGATGTCAGGATTTGAACTGTAGTCAGCTATCTGGGGTTAGGATCTCTTAACTACTAGGCTATAGGACCTGCCCTACTGAGTATCTTTTTATGCATTTAATAGCCAAATATGAGTTTTAAGCATTCATTGTCTATATTGAAGTTTTGGAGGTATTTTAGCCATTAATTTCTAGATCTTTATGACACTAGGTTTTTATCTACAATGTGAGTTGTGAGTACTTTTCCATCAGTTGTATTTTATTTTTTATTCTTATATAATGTTTAGCTACATACAATTTTTAAAAATATTTATTTTTTAAATTTATAATCTAGTTCTGGCTTCCAAAATGTCAATAAAATAAAAGTGCATAACCTCAAGATGATAAAAAATATATCTTTTTCCCAAATCTAGCATCATAGTTTTTTGGAATATGGAAGATAAAGGAAAAAACAAGTATGTCCTATAACACCACTATTGTTACCAGGATATGACAAATACTCAGCAAGAGAAATAAAAAAGAGAATGAAAATAGAAATTAAAAAGAAACAGCCTTGAGACCACCTCTTCCCAATTTCTTCAGTCATAGTGAGCAGAGAAACCATCCCAAGAAGAGGGAGTTCTTCACCCAAGCCCCCTGCCAAGTTAGCCTGTGGGGTTAAGACCCATTTTGATTCTTGAGTCCGCTCCCCTCCCATTCTTGTAGCCATAGTGTAAGAAGGAGTAGAGAGAAAGCAAGTCAGGCCAGTGGGCAGTGCTTCCCCCCAAGCCCCCTGACAGTTAAGGTGTGGAATAAGGATCTGTGCTGCTTCATGCAGCACACTATTTTGGGTACTATCCCTATATTCTTGCTTCTCAGGTCACACAGTGACCCAGTAGGTACATAGGAGCCAAACATCTGAACACTCTGAGAATCTGGAATTCTGTTCCATACTTAACTCAGCAAAAGAGGAAAGAAATCCCTCTCTACATATCTGAACCCCAAACTTCCACTGTGTGTACCACACTGTCACAGTTGAAGAGGAAAATTGGCACATAGTTGTCAGATCAAAAGGAAGCACAGGTGCATACAAATACAGAACTCCACTCCTAAGAATAAGCTAGAACTGAGAACACCACCAGATGACTAAAAATCACAGCAGAGCCTCAGGAAATATGAGAAATCCATGAAATACTCCCCCACACTAGAAAACACAAGAACTCACCTCCAACAATAGAAAAACAGAGGAAATCACCAAGATGTCAGAGAAAGAATTCAGAGTATTTATTGTAACTCAACTCAAAGAGATGCAAGAGAAAACAGACAACCAAATCTAAATGAGAAAATCATTCCATGATTTGAAGGAGAAACTCCATAAAGAGATTCGCTCCATAAACAAGGAGTCAAACAGAACTTCTAGAAATGAAGACTGTAATGCAAGAAATCAAAACCTCCCTCAAAATATTAATAGCAGATTACACCATACAGAAGATAAAGTTTCTGACGTAGACAAAACCCACCCAAAAGAATAAAAAAAAAAAAAAAAAGAAAGAAAAGAAAAAAAAAGAAAAGAAATGAGGACAACATACAGGAAATATGAGACACTATTAAATGCCAAATATACAAATTATAGGTATTCCAGAAGGTGAAGAATCGGATAAGGGCATAGGAAATTTATCTCATGAAATATTTGCAGAAAACTTTCCAAACCTAGATACACATTTAGAGATTCAGACCCAAGAAATTCAAAAGACCCCAAGTAGAATCAACATAAGAAGATTGTCTCCACATCACTTCATAGCCAGATTAGTCAAAATCAAAAACAACGACAAGATTCTAAAAATGGTAAGAGAGAAATATCAAGTTACTTACAAAAATTATCCTATTAGGTAACATCTGACCTCTCAACTCAAACAGTGCAAGTGAGAAAAGAATGGGAAGATACATTCAAAACACTAAAATAAAAACAACTTGAGCCAAGAACACTATACCTAGAAAGATTATCCTTAAAATGGGAAAAACAAAGAAAATTATCCTCAGCTAAAGAAAAACTGAAATAATTCACCAACACTTGACCAGCTTTTCAAGAAGTACTGAAAGGAGTTCTATATCAGAAAAACTAAGAAGAGACCGACAAAAATATGAGGGAAAAAAATTTTTAAATGGCTAACAAAATGGCAGGATTAAGTCTACAAATATCAATAATAACACTGAATGTTAATAAATTAAGTTCTCCAATTAAAAAAACACAAAGTGGCAGAATGGAAAAAAAAAATGCCCTCTATATGCTGCCTACAAAAAATACACATAATGGATAAAGACATACAAAGACTGAAGGTGAAAGCCTAGAAATGCAAATGGAAATCAAAATAAGGCTGGAGTTGTGATACTCAAAATGGTCAAAATAGATTTTAAGACAAAAACTGTAAAAAAAAAAAAAAAAGACAAAGATTGACAGTATATAGTACTAAAAGGGCTAATTTGCCAAGATATAACACTTACCAATATCTATGTACCCAACACTGGACCACCCCAATATTTGAAAGAAAGATTGCTAGATCTAAAAAGAGAAATGGACTACAGCACAGTAATCATTGGGCATCTCAACTGTCTCTTTTGGACAAATAATCTAGACAAAATATAAGGAAAGATACACAAGATCTACCATAAATCAAATGGACTTGATAGACATCTATAAAGCTTTCCATCCAACAACCACAAAATATACATTTTTCTCACCGCACATGGAACATGTCTGAAGAGTGACCACATGATAATGCAAAAAAAAAAGCCTTTACAAAATCAAAGACATAGAAGCTATATTCATCATTTAATTCAACCACAGTGGAATTAAAACATGAAATTAGCTGCAGGGGGAAAAAAAAACACAAAAATACACAAACTCATAGAAACTAAACAACCTATTTCTGAATGACTACACAATCACTGAAGAAATTAAGACTAAAATAAAAAGATTCATTGAAACCAATGATAAGGAGCACGTGAGTTTTCATAACCTATGGTACACAGCAAAAGCAATGTATTCATAAGAGGGATATTCATAGCAATTAATGCATGTAAGAGAAAGATGGAAAGGTGACAAAAAGACAACTAAAATCTCACCTCAGGGAACTGGAAAAACAACAATAAAAAATATCGGGAGAAATAAATAATAAAAAATTAGAGCAGAAATAAATGCAATATAGAGTAAAAGAGCTATACAGAAAATAAATTAAACCAAAAGCTGATTCTTTAAGGAGGCAAACAAAATTGAACACCATTAACTAGAGTAATCAAAAGAATAGAGAAAAGAATCAGATAAATCAGATCAGGAATGAAATCAGCAATATTACAACAGACATAACGGAAATACAAAAGAAGAGAGAATACCACAAACAACTATATGCCAACAAACAAGAAAACTCTGGATGAGATGAAAATTTCTGGATACACATAATCTACAAAGATTGACTCAGGAAGACAGAAAACCTGAATAAACCAATATCAAGCAATGAAATTGTATCAGTAATAAATGGCTTCCTAGCAAAGAAAAGTCCAGGTCCTGATGGCTTCACTTTTGCATTCTACAAAACTTTTAAAGAAGAGCTAATTCCCATTTTATTCAAACTATTTCTAAAGATTCTAAAGGGAAGAACACTCCCAAATTCATTCAATAAAGCCTCCATACTTTGATATCCAAAACAGACAAGAAGATAATGACAACAGAAAAGAACACTACAGACCATGTTCTTGATGAATACATATGCAAAAATTATCAACAAGATACTAGCAAATCATACTCAACAACAAATTAAAAGATTATGCACCATGAACAGGTAGACTTTATTCCAGGGATGCAATGGTGATTTAACATAAACAAGACCACAAGTGCAATACATCATATTAACAGAAGGAGAGACAAAACAAACAAACAAACAAACAAACAAAAAAAACATGATCACATCAGTTGAGGTGGAAAAAGCATTTGATAAAATAGAACACTCCTTCATGATTTTCATAATTAAGGCTCTCAGTAAAATTGGCATAGAAGAGACATTTATCATCACAATAAAAGCCATCTATGAGAAACCCATAGTTAATATATTAAATGGAGAAAAGCTTCAGCTTTTCTATGAAAAAGTGGAACAAGACAAGGCCGTCAAATTTCTCCAATTCTTTTCAATATAATACTTGAAGTCCTTGCCAATGTAATCAGACAAGAGAGTAAAATAAAAGGCATTCAAACGGAAAAAGAAGTAAAATGATCTCCATTTGCAGATGGCATGATTATATACATACAAAGCCCAAAAGAATCTACAAAATCTTCTAGAAGCAATAAACTATTAAAGTGGCAGGATACAAAATCAGCATACAAAAATCTGTACCATTTCTATATACCAACAATGAACAGACTGAGGAAAAATTGGAGAAAGTAATACCATTTGCAATAGCCACAAAAATATAAGATGCTTAGGGATATTATAGATAATAAGGATAGGGGTAATGTTGGGGTGGTTAATAAGGAGAGGAAGGGAGGGGGACAGGGGAAAAAGCAGTATGTTAAATTAATATGGAAATGAGAAATTATTTGCTGGTGATTATGTATATGGTAATGTCTTTGTCTTGACTGATATACACTATATTCATGCTGGAAAATTCATGTTGCACACTGTAAAGATGTATAGTTGTTAAATGTAAATAATAATAAAAAATAAATAAAATAAAAGGAATAAACCTAACCAAAGAAGTCAAAGACCTCTATAAAGAAAGCTACAAAAATCTAGAAAAAGAAATTGAAAATGACACAAAAATGTGAAATGGCATCCCATAGTCCTGGATTTAAAGAATTAATATAATCAAAATGTCAATTTAACCCAAATTAATTTACAAATTTAATACAACCCTGATTAAATTACCAGAGATATTCTTCACATAATTTGAAAAAATAATCATAAAATTTGTCTGGAATCATAAAAGGCCCCATTTTGTCAAAGCAGTATTGCACAAATAAAATAAAGTGAGAGGAATCTCACTCCCTGAACCCAAAATATGTTACAAAGCTGTGATAATTAAAAAAACATGGTACCATGTAATCGATCACAGTTCGAGTCCCGGTCCCAGTGGCTTAAACTCACGCCGGGCGTGTGTGCATGCATGCCCAAGATCCCAAGAGGAGAATGGAGAAGGGACTGCAGTGTGGCCATCCCCCCCAGGGGGTGATTTCCTGCTTTCTGTCTCTGTCTCTCTGTCTTTCTGGCGAGTGCACACACCCTATAGCAAAACCTCTCCAAAAAAAAAAAAAAAACACACACACACACACACACACACACACACACACAGTGTGAGTTTAAGCCACCAGTTCTGGGACTCAAACTATGGTCAACTACCTGGGAATCCAGTGATGTAACTTTCATGCCACTTGCTGGTCCCAGAAGTAAACTCTTAAACATATAGCCAACTTATATTTTGTAAAAGGCACAAGAAATCCAGTGGGGAGAAGAAAATCTCTTTATAAAATGGTGCTGAATAAAATAGATATCCAACTGCATAAAAATGAAACTGGACTTCTATCTTTCACTATTACAAAAATAAACTTAAAATGGATTAAAGTTCTAAACAGAAAACTTCAAACTATTAAACACAGGAGAAACCTTTGGAGACATTGAAATAGGCAAAAGACTTTTTAAATAAGATCCCCAAAACACAGGAAATAATCCTAAAAATAGGCAAGTGAGAGTACGTTGGGTTAAAAAATCTGTACAGCAAAAGAAACAATAATTAGAGTGCAGAGACAACCCTCGGAATAGGAGAATATATTTGCAAACTATTCCTAGGATAAAGAACTGAAAACAAGGCCATACTGGGAACCAGCAGTTAGTGTAATGGCTATGTCGCTGGACTCCCACGTAGTCGACCACGGTTTGCGTCCCGGACCCGGTGGCTTAAAACTCACACCGGGCACGTGTGCGTGCGTGCCCAAGATCCCAAGAGGAGAATGGAGGAGAAGGGATTGCGGCGTGACCATCCCCCTGGGGGGTGATTTCTTGCTTTCTGTCTCTATGTCTCTCTGTCTGTCTGGCAAGCACACGCGCCCTATAGCAAAAACCTCTCCAAAAAAAAATAAAATAAAATAACTGAAAACAAGGCCGTACAGGGAACCTAGGCAACTTACCTGTGGGGGAGGGGAGGAAGCCTAATTAAAACATGGATAAGGGACCAGGAGTTAGCATAATGGCTATGGGCTATGTTGTTGGACTCCCATGTGGTCAATTACGGTTCGCGTCCCAGACCTGGTGGCTTAAAACTCAATGCCAGGCGCGTGTGCGTGCATGTCCAAGATCCCGAGAGGAGAATGGAGGATAAGGGATTGTGGCATGGCCATGCCCCCTGGGGGGTGATTTCTCACTTTCTGTCTCTCTGTCTCTCTCTGTCTGGCGAGTGCACGCACCCTATAGCAAAAACCTCTCAAAAACAAAACAAAACAAACAAAAAAAAAACATGGGTAAATGACCTGAATAGACAACTCTCCAAAGAAGACCTACAAACAGCCCAAAAGAATATGAAAAAATGTTCAACATTCTTATCATAAGAGAGATGCAAATCAAAACCACAATGATATCCCACCTAACCTCAGTGAGAATGGCTAAGATTAAAAAAAATAATAATGACAGGTAAGTACTTATGAGGCTGTGGTGAAAAGGGAACTCTCTTATACTGTTGGTGGGAATGTAAATTAGTACAACCACTATGGAAAACAATATGGAGGTTCCTCAAAAACTGCAAATAAAAATACCATACAATCCAGCAGTTTCACTCCCAGGTATCTACTCAAAGGATAGCAATACATTCAGTTGGAAAAAGGCTTGCACACCCATCTTTATTGCAGTAGCATTATTCACAATTGCTATGACATGGAATCAACCCACATATTCAAAAACAGATGAATGAATTGAAAAAGTGTGGCACGTACATGCTATGGAATACTACTCAGCCATACAAAACAATGAGACCCTGGCATTTGGTAGAAAGTGGACAAATATGGAAGATTTAATGCTGAGTGAAACAAGTCAGACTATGAAAGTGAGACATTGTATGTCCCCACTTAATATATACTAAATGTCTGCACTCTATGGCAGAATGGAAAGTCTGTAAGGTATGAAAGTAAGGAGAGCAATTGTGGATACAAGAGACAGTGTCAGGGAGAAGGTGGACAATGGGAGGAGGGGGTGGGAGAGAGGGACTCAGGGGTGAAATAGAAATAAAACATTTAATGAACACAAAAATAGAAAATTATCTGTTAAAAAAAAGGCAATCACACACACAAAGAAATAAATAAAAGAAGTACCCTTAAAATAAGATTGAAGAAAAACATTCAATCAAAAAAGGATATGAGCATTATGCATTGCATTTACGTACTGAAAAATCACACTGTATTCCATGAATATGTACAATTATTATGTGTCAATTAAAAGTTTTTAAGTTAAGTAAAAGAAATAGTATGCCTATGAAACCACATGTTCATTTCAAGAAAAAAAAAAGAGAGAGAAAGAGAGGAAAGAAAAAGAAACCCTAACATAACCAAAAAAAAAAAATAATAATAATGCAAGACCAGGGACCAGCAGGTGGCATTGTGGTTAAGGTGCTGGCCTCCCATATGGCTGACCACAGTTTGAGTCCTGGACCTGGTGGCTTGTTTTCTCACTTACCCTTTCTTTCTCTTTGTCTCTCTCTGGTCAAATTAAATAATAATAATAATAATAATAATAATAATAACAAATAAGTCATTCTTTTAAAAATATGTTTAAAAAATGCAAGGCCCATATAAAAAAAATTTTGCAAATTTTAAGGAAAGACAAAAATGTAGACTTGAGGGACCAACAAATGGAGTAATGGTTACTTAACTGGGCTCCCACATCGTCGACCATGGTTCAAATCCCAGACCCAGCAGCTTGAAACTCATGTCAGGTGCATGTATGTGCATGCCCAAAATTCTGAGAGGAGAATGAATGAGAAGGGATTATAGGATGGCCATATGCCCAGAGGGTGATTTCTCACTTTCTGTCTCTCAGTCTCTCTCAGTCTCTCTAGTGAGAACACACACCCTATAGCAAAAATCTCTCTTAAAAAAAAGTGTAGGCTTGAACTAATGTGAAAACTTACCATTCCTTGGACTAGTTGATGTGAATTCCTTGCTATTCTTTCAGTTGCCAACTTGCTGTTGATGAACTCATTTATTTTATGTACACTCCTCCCCAAAATAATCATGGGAATTTTTGTGTTTGTTTGTTTTTTGGTTTTTTATCCTTATTTTGTTTTAAGAGCTAGGTAAAATCACTATGAAGTCCATTTGGAAAAACAAAAAAAGCAAAAATATTTAAAATAAAAAACCCTTGATACAAAAGAGCAATAAAAGTAGCTTAGCACTATAATACAGTAAAATATATTTTAAATCTCTAACAATTAAGAGTATGTTAGTATCACATGAATACCAACAGACTAACACAATAGTGTAAGAAATCCTAGAATGTATTCGATATATACAAAAATCTAGATTGTGGTAAAGATGGCATCTTAAATAGTAAGAAAAGTAAATTACTTCATAAATGTGCAGAGATACTAAATAATCACTTAAAATAGAATATTAGATCTACTCATCATGTACTTCAAGCATCAGGTAAATTCAAAATTGATCGATATTTCTTAAAATGAAGAGCTGCAGCAAGGAAGATAAAAGGATGGACAGACTTACTAAAAAGTGCATTGTGCAGCAAGGAAGAGCAAAGAAAGGATGGACAGACTTACTAAAAAGTGCATTGTATATGAAGTTTTTTATAACTTTTTTTGAAAAAAATAATTGTATTTTATTCATTATTATTATTTTAAATTTTCTATAGATCACATATACTCAGCAGAAAGAGACAGAGAGATAAAGAATAAGGGAAAGGGAAAAAGTAAGTCACCAGGTCTGGGATTCAAACCACAGTTTGTCATGTGGGAGTCTAGTGCCCCAACCGTATGCCACCTGCTAGCCCCAGTTTTTTATAACTTTGCAGTGAGAAAGACTTCTAATTATAAAGCAAATATGCATGTTAGCATTTTTAAGTGTTCTTTGGAACTCTAAAACTTTAAGACTTCTTGTTGTTTCTCAATAAAATGTCAGCCTGTGCCAAACCTTAAGCAGATATTTTGAGAAATAGATGAATAATCTATTTTCTTTCAAGTAGAAAAACATATAGCAGAGTATCAGAGGACTATAAACAGAGAGGGATGAGATTTTAAAGGACCTCTGGTTGAAATACTAAAACAAAAATTCTGAGAAATCTTTCAAGTTAAGTATGTTAATCCCTTGTATGTTTTAGAAAGAACAAGGATTACAGTGATTTACAGTCAAAAGATATAGGTTCAAGTTTCTGTTCTCTCAATTACCAATCACATAATGTTTCTAAAGTATAATGTTTTAATAAACAAATGACATTATCTAAATAATTCCTCTCACTGTCACCAGGATAATTTTAATCAAATAATCTAATGCATATGAAAATATTCCATAATTTATTGGGTAATTGGAAAAGTCATGATGTATTTTTTTTTTTTTTGAGAGATTTTCACTGTAGGGCGCGTGCACTCGCCAGACAGACAGAGACATAGAGACAGAAAGCGAGAAATCACCCCCCAGGGGGGATGGTCACGCCGCAATCCCTTCTCCTCCATTCTCCTCTCAGGATCTTGGGCATGCACACACACGCGCCCGGCATGAGTTTTAAGTCACCGGGTCCGGGACACAAACCGTGGTCAACTACGTGGGAGTCCAGTGACATAGCCATTACGCTAACTGCTGGTTCCCAAGTCATGATGTATTTTTGTTTTGGGGTTTTTTTTAATGCAAACATGTGCCATGTCTTTCCTGATAACCCAGTAAAGTCTATACATTCATTGCTGCTCGATAAGTTATATATTTAAGCACAACATCTATACCTATTTTACTCTAAAAATTTCAGGTTAATTAAGTTTATTAGGGCACTCTACATGGTATCCTAGCAGTCTTGGAATTTACAGAGCAGAAGTTAGGACAAGTTTACTGCTGTCTGTATGCCATTTCATTTATTTTAACCTTATTATTTAAAATTAAATTGGATGAATACTGTGTGTACAAAAATTACTGTTCCAAATTGCAAATTATCTTTTGACAAAAGTCAACGGAGGGAAGCAGTGGCAGGTACCACGAAGAACTGAGACAGAAGCAGACTTCTGATTCCCTCTCCTGAAGCCAGTCCACACAGCAGAGCACACAATAGATGTTGGGTAGGAGAACCTGAGCCACAAAAGTAGCCCACAAAAGCAGCCACTGCCCTTTTCAGGTAGAACCACCACTGCTTTGTCCAAGCCTCTCTATCTACAGTTTTCAAATGGTCATGCTAATGGTAAGATGGAAAATGTAGCCTTTTTTGCCCTCTGGGTCTTAGAAACTCAGAGGGCAGAACTTTCAGGTAGTGTGTGACATACCTTGATCAAATAAAACATTCTCCAGATAAGTATGCTGGGGAAAACGTTTTGATTTTGCTTTATGATCTTCACTCTGATTGTCAGGCAGAGCCCATTCAATCCAAATAGTCCTGCGTAGCAATATCCACAGAGATTCTTAATATGCAGACAAAATAATGCTTTTCTAAGAATGATTAGGCCCACCATCTGTAATGAAAAAGGTACATAACTGACTATCCAAACTTGCATACATAGAAAAATAGAGAATAAATTTGATCTCCTTGTCTGTTCACAGGAACAAAGATCATTTAAAATAAACGACACTTCTTCCTTTGCCTCCTAGTAAAAAGAAAAAAAAAGTGTGATCAAAAAATATTTTTGATCAAAGAAGTATTCATCTTTTCATGTTGTTGCTTAGTTTTTTTTGTTTTGTTTTGTTTTTTCTTTTTTTCTTTTTTTTTTTTTGAGAGGTTTTCGCTATAGGGTGTGTGTGCTCGCCAGACAGACATAGAGACATAGAGACAGAAAGTGAGAAATCACCCCCCAGGGGGATGGTCACGCCGCAATCCCTTCTCCTCCATTCTCCTCTCGGGATCTTAGGCACACACGCACACGTACCCGGCATGAGTTTTAAGCCACCGGGTCCGGGACGCGAACCGCGGTCAACTACATGGGAGTCCAGTGACATAGCCATTACGCTAACTGCTGCTTCCCAACCCAGTTCTGTTTTGTTTTGAGAGAAATTTTTGCTATAGGGTATGTGAGCTCACCAAAGAGACAGAGAGACAAAAAGTTAGAAATTACCCTGGTGGGGATGGTCACAATGCAATCTTGTCTGCTTCATTCTCCTTCAAGATTTTGGCCATGTACACATGTGTGTCCAGTGTGAGTTTTAAGCATCTGGGTCTGTGACTCTAACCATGATCAACTACATGGTAGTCCAGCGACATAACAATTATGCAATCTGCTAGTCCCTTAATCTAGTTTTGTCTATTTTCCACCTCTCTCCTATAGACTCCATAAGGTTAGGGATCATTATATAATACCACATCTCTATGGATGACTATAAGACCCCCTCTCCAGTGATACAACTGTGCCTTGGACATAGTAGACTCTCAGTAATCACATTTATCCACTTATCCATTACTCTCTACTCCCTTATTTTCACTCATACAAATAAACACCCTCATACACACCTCTTCACCATTCATATACACATTTAAGATTATTTGTAACCTATTTTTAATAGCCAATTTCCACAGCAGATTACCTGCAATAATATTTTAATTGAATTATGTGTGTATAAACTATTGGTAGAAAACAGTGAGTATACAGTTCAATAACCCTACCACTTAGGTCTTTCAGGTTTTCTAGAAATATTCCTGACTAAGACAGGGAGCAATAAATTGTATTACTAACATGGAGCATTTCATTCCTAAGGAGGCCACTGGGCACTGGGGAGAAGTAATCTCATTCATTGATTCATTCAGCCAGTTTCTATTTCTTGAAATAAAAAGTGGTACATCAAGAAAAAGTTTAAGGATAATAATAGAACAGTTAATGTTAAGTGAAAGAAAAAGCAAGGAGATTTTAAAGACCTTGAAGTCAGTATGAGGAGGGATTTGGATTTTTTGCTTTCTACCTAGAATGCATAATTTTTTTTTTTTGAGAAATTTTTGCTATAGAGTGCATGCGTTCACCAGAAAGACAGAGAGAGACAGAGAGACAGAAAGTAAGAAATCACCCCTCAGGGGGATGGCCATGCTGCAATCCTTTTTCCACAATTCTCCTCTTGGGATCTTGGGCACGCACCCACACGCACCTGGCGTGAGTTTAAACCACTGGGTCTGGGACTCAAACAATGATCGACTATATGGGAGTTTAGAGACATATCCCTTATGCCAACTGCTGGTCCCTAGAATGCAGGGTGACTGCATTCTAATTAAGATGACTTTGGCTTTACTGGGGCTTGTGGGAACTATGGAAGGATTAAACATTTTAAGGATTTAGAACATGTCTTAAGTTGTCTCTACCTTAATTACGTAAGGAGAAATATTTCATTTTAACTCTAGCCAAAGAAACCCTAGTCACAAAACTGTTTTTATTTGATGAAATCTTTACTCTCACAGGAAAGAGGCAGGACTGTGCATGGTTGATTAGTCAACACGGAAGCAGTTACACATGAGAGGAGAGAGATATCCAAGGAATAGGCAAGAAAAAGTTGCCAAAATTATCATGATATTGGTGTCATAGGTCAAATCCATGACCTTGTAAATCTTGAGAAATTTGTGTTTATAAAATGTATGGTGGAATCATGAAACTTCCGAAGACATTCTCCAAACATTCAACTACTTCAAATTACTAAATTGTGTATCACACGAATGAGATGTTATTGTTTCAGAGACTTTGAAGACAAACATGCATATATGTATGCTGATTTCAGTTATGGAGAGAATGTTGTCCTAAATCAACTGTGCATACCTATTTCTTGCATAAATGTAGCCAAATGGCCAAGCAGCTAAAACATAAAGACAAACACTGAGAACAAAGCACAGCACTAGATCTAAAAGCCATGTGAATCATGTCTGAGGGTTCTTGCCACTTCTTACTGCCATGAGCTGTTTATGCTTGTGAAGTACAGCGGGAGTGAACATCGATTAGAAGCTCACTTGAAAGTCTCTCACACCTAATAAACTGTGTTGCTTTAAGGGGGTCTGGCTGAGAATGACTGAGACTGTCCTATCAGTAGGACTGCTCTGGAAGTTCTGAGATAATCTTGCTTGGTCACAAATATTACTACTTGATCAATAAAAACCTCATTTTGTAGTGCAAGAATGATGAAGATAAATAATACATGCACAATTAATGACTGTTGCAAGGGTCTGGAATTTAAAAGCCCCTTGAACACTAGTCTTAGTGCATTCACTCTTGTACTATGAAATCCAGGATATTGAGGTCTTTCCCTCAGTTCTCTGACTCAACTTTATTACCCTACTATGTACAAGCGATTTATTAAAAGATGGGAGATATCAACATGAAAGAAATTCAACATGCGCTAAGAAGTCTAGCCTAGACACAGCAACTTAATACTGACAGCATGGGAAACTATGTAAGGAGTCACTAGGTTAGAGCAGAGTGAAAACAAAGGATTTGTATATCGAAATCTCTTGTGTTGAGCTCATAGACTTCAGTATGAATTGAGCATTCCTTATCCAAATATCCAAAATTTGAATGTTCCAAAATCCAGTATTAAGCACCAATATGACATTATAAGCAGAAAATTTCATGCCTGATCTCATGCCTGGGTCACAGTCAGAACACTCTAACAGAAAAATATTGTATAAAATTAGCCTTTGGGCTATGTGTGTAAAGTGTGTATGAAACATAAATAAATTTTATGTTTAGCTTTAGGTCTCATTCCAAGATACCTCATTATTTATATGCAAATATTTTAAAATCTACCAAAATTCAAAATCTAAAATACTTCTGGTCCCAAGCATTTCAGATGAGAGTTACTCAACCTGCACAAACTAAACATTTTTCAACTCTAGATTTGTATTTAGCAATTGTTCATATATACTTGACACTTTCATGAATGTATGGTTTATATCTTTATATAAATTTAAGTCTAATGACCCAACCTGGATTTTGATGGTGTGAAAGTCACATCATTTCTGAAAGAAATTGGGTTCAAGGATGAAAAGAACAATTGAAACTGTAAAGCAAATTACGTACCCATGCAACTTTGGCAATTGTGACCCATTCTCCTTTGGCTTATTTCACCAACGATAAGTTCTCAGAAGACAGAAGTCTGAGATTTACACTGATACATTAAGAACACCTAGCACTGGGAATTAAATACACCTTTTCAACAGTGTTAGGTTCTTGTATAAACTTGCGACTGCCATTGTTCACTCCGATGATGGTGAAAGCAAGAAAAAGTGTTAAAGTGAGTCAAAAGAGATTTAGTAAACACAGACAGAAAAGATGATTAAAAACTAAAAAAAAATGAATGGTAATATTTCCAAACTATGAGCCAGCTCAGTGGCACAATGATAATGTACTTCCCAAGAGAAGCCAAATCCACACCGTGACTACAGTTCAAATCTCAAGTGCGGTCAACCTGAAACACATGGGGCCTGAGTGTCCAAGATTTGATGAGCTGGAGGACTGGAAGAAAGTGATTGCAGTGTGACCAGGGTTGTTAGAGTACTCATCTTCCTTTCTACCTCTGTCATGTGTGCACACGTGCTCTATCATGAATAAAGGGGGGAAAAAAAACCCTCTAGACTATATCTCTATACACACCACTGAGTTCACAGACCTAGAATCATCAGTATGTATGTAACCTGTAAATATTTATTCAGCAGGTTAATGTATCCATCTCTCTCTATGGTAAAACTGTAAACACTAAAGTCCTCAAATATCAGGTAGTTTGGCCATGCCCCGAGAGAGCGGCAACTTGATCTGTTTGGTACAAATTAACAATATGAAGTCATTTACCCATAACTCACATATCTAGAAGAGATCAGTGAGGAGAAGGAAGAAAATGAGTGAAAAGAATAACTTCATAGAGAACTCACTATTTCCTTAGTATTTGATAGGTCTTTTGCATGAAAAGTCTCAATTATTCTTCAAAACAACCCTATAAATTTGATACCATATTTCATTCTAAAGATAAGAGCAATAAGTATAAACAGCAGACTTATTTAAAATAAATGTACACTGAGAAGTAAAATGTGTTATTCATTTCTGAGATGTAATGCATCATAAAGTAAATTATTTAAAATATTGCAATATGAATTTAGCATTTTTACAAAAAGTACAGTAAGCAAAATGCTTATTTAAAAATGTCTATGTGTGTTTGCACATGTATACACATTTAAACTAAATTACACTTTGGAAAAGTATATTGAACAAATCCAAAAACGATTTCACCAAAACATCTATAAATGATCTCAGTTCTGTTTTGGAAGAAACTACTCTCTAAGGAGAAATAAAATAAGTTTAAGTTTCAACATTCACTGTCTTTTTCTGTTGTTCATGAATAAATTTGGCTAATTGTTGAATGTGAGAAGTGATGGTTTTATGTATATATATATATACATAAATATATATATATATATGCCCCAAAATTATTGGTTGCTGAATTCGTCATCTTTAACCAACAAGTTAGGCTGATGATCCTCATTGTGCAGTCTCCTATGCTCTGTGCAATCCGCATATGTATGTGTAACAGGTAACTCATGGCACAAACCTGAAACACTGAAGCAGTTTCAAATATCACATAACATTTCAATATTTAATACATTTTTTAAGCATATCAATTTCTGCATATAAAGAATGACTAGCACATCATGCATTACAATGTCATACTCATTCTGAGGAACAACGGCTTTCAATTTAAAGAATAAAACACCCTCCAGCTGAAGAAAATTCTCACATTACAATATGTTTAAAAGAATCTATTCCAGTTGTGGTTGGTTGTCTATGAGAAGTCTTTTTCACAGGGGGAAAAATTGAGCATTCCCATGTGAAAGTCTTTCTTGCAAGAGAAAAAAAAAATGCGCATTGCATTTTATACAAACTAGGTGAATTCGAAATGATGGATCATTTCAAAAATATTCATTATACTATTTACTTACATAAATGTGGTTGTATAAAAAGTAAAAGAGGAATGCATTCACAATTGGTTTAAGTAATTTTCTCTTGGCAAACCACCATCTAAAACAGGGGCGTCATGGCGCCACAGAATTCTGAACTGTGGTGGAGCATCCTCAGTACACATGGCATTAATCTTTGTCTCCTTGCAGGAGACACCCTTGCTTGCATTAGCAGGCTGTCTCTAGAATGTAAGATGGTGTAATGTATCTCAGGTTTAAATAACACAATAAATAAGATGTATTTCTCTTTAGTCTTTCTCACCAATCTCTTCCAAGTCCTTTTCATTGAAATGCTTCATTGTTTACACATTTTAATGCAAACAGAAACTCCTGGGGGGTGGGGGGAAATTGGGAAGACTTTTCCAACAGAGTATGTTAAGGAATGAAGCTAGAGGGGTTAATATCAGCTTTTTAAATGTACTATATTAAATAATCAAAGAAAATTATTTTTAATCATTTAATGAATGTGAACATATAACTACTTACTGTGCTTTCTTACTTGTCTTTTTGCAAACTGACAGTTCCAATATACTGGGAATCCCAGTGTTTTATATCAATTCACGGTCCCCATGACAAGGGAAACTTTTAACTGCCTTTAATGTGTTCTAATTTAATACTCGAAACATGCTTAAAATCTTCTTTTTCCAAATATAGATATATTTTAAAATAACAGACTTTTCCAAATGCATTTTTCTATTGAACTGAGAAGCTTTCAGAAACTGTCCCCACTGAACATAATGACTATTTAAGGAAACAAGCTATTTATGTGGAAGTATTAAGAGGGATGATTTTGATAACCCACACTCAAGGCCAAAATAAGGATCATTGGGACTTTTACAGAAGAAGTTAATGGAGGCCAGGCCATTGGCAAATGACCTTGAAATCCCTCGATGTAGCCTCAAATTGGCTTCAACACAAGCTTATTATTAATGCAGACAGCTAGTTTATACCATGAAAAGCACATGGTACCTCTTTCTGAAACCATAGCTGTCACTCAGGCACCCCGAGATACAGTAAAAGCATCAGTGTGACAACATCTTTGCACTTTTACATGTTTTTAATAAATGCCACTAGTTTTTTAATCAGTATTCTTAAAATTAGAATTCATCTGCTTAATAGCAGCTTTTGAAATATATATTAAAGAACTATCATATACAGGTATTAAAATGAAACATATTACCCTACTATACTTGATTCATATTTTAAATTGTATTTTCTTCTCTAATTAGTAAGCCCTAGAGACACATGTCAGAAACCCTTTATTTTTAGGTACCTCAACCTGTTAGAACTATTTTCCCTAATGTTTTTGAAAATTGAGATGATACATTTTAGAACTACACACACACATACACACACTCATTCTACCTCATCAGGAAAAGATTGTTTGCTCAGTTTGCAGATACAAAATCATTAGGGACTGAGTTTCACTATGGGAAATTTGAGAACCATGTATTGTTAATGCAAAATGAAAAAAATAAAGGCTGGGAAGTTAGAAGATTTTTTTTTGGGGGGGGGGAATGCATGTTTAGAACTTAAAAAAGAAAAAAATATCTTAATGGTAAAGCATTAACAAATACTTTTTCATAGGAATAAAATCTGTAATCAGTTAGATAAGAGCAATGTGCCTTTTTTTGGCATTTAATCAAACAATGAAATCATATACACATTTCCTGACACAAAAGACAAATGATGTAATAATCTGAAGGAGTTTCTCTATCTCCTTGGAACTTTGCATACTTGACTTGTTTTCCATATTTTGTGACTTTAAATGGTGGGAAAATTATATTAAAATGCTTGTAGCAGTTCCTCTAAACTAGCATCCTTTTTGTTTTATTGTATTTAATATAAAAGCAGCAATTATTTGATTTCAAAGTTATGAAAATATGTACCTTATGAGAAAACAAGCAATTTAAGCTTTAATTGGTGTCATTTTTCACAGAACTGGCAAGATTCTTGCATCCCTGGCACGTTGTTTTTCTATAAAACTGCAGAGCTGCCTTCAATGAATGTTTTACGAACGCAAAAGTTGTTATATGAAGGTATATGCATAGATGCCTGGAAATATAAGATTTCTGGTGGGAGTTATTTACAAAAGATGTATTTCATTTGTTACTGTGCATGTAACAACTCCTATTATTCTAAATGTTTCTCTCTTCTCAATAAGACTGTTCTTAGCTCATGTCTATGAAACATTGAGGTTTATATCTAAAGTAGAATAACAGTGAATGCTTTGATGAGAGAAAAACAGAACAGTTGTGAAAAAATATATAAAAAATTATAATTTTAACATAAAGGAAGCCTATTATAATGCATTGAAAGGCTAATTCTGGTTTTGATCAGAAGAAAAACAATATAGAATATACTCTGGGAGACTTGCCTTATAAAAATTACATATAGAAACCACAAAACTTTCTATTTTCTGCAATGTTGGCTTTCCATAAATCTCTTGACTTATTCTATTCAGATTATATATTTCCCATATATTTCAAAATTATATTTTTTTCTGAAAGACAGCAGTTTCATAAATTTAGTGAGAGATTTCACAACCTACCATCTGTAAAGACTTCAGTGGTTTCTAGACCTAGGGAGGTGTTTATTTGTTTTGAGAGGGTCTTTTGTTTGTGTGTTTAATTTATTTCTTTCATTAGTGTGAGAGACAGAGAGAGAAAGAATGAGAGATCCAGAACAACACCTTCAATAAAGTCTCACACTATGACCCACCTGCCACTCCCCAAACTTCCCAGTTAGCCAGGAACGGGGGGACATAAACCCTACGCATGCAGGTCAATCAGGGAACTAAACCCATGGTCTTCCATGTGAATCCAGCTACACTTGGGCAATGCATTACTGCTCTTTTGTAACCAAGCCAGCTCTTGTCATTTTTAATGCAAATACCTACAGCCACTGCCAACGTTTCTCATACAAGAGATTAGAATAAAAGTAGAGAATATTTTGGGATTTTGTTGTTATTTTTTTTTAGTTTCTATATGGTTTCTGTGACTAGCCAGACTTGAGGAAAAACTGCAAATTAGTGGACTTTGTGTAAGAAGTCTTTGCTGGGGATCTGGAGATGAGGATTAAATAAGTATTTTTACATTGTAGCTGTATCTTTGGCTTTTTCAATGTTGGCAATTTTTGTTTCTAATAATGGCTAATAGAAAGTCAGTGTTACTATATCATAGGCTCTATGCTAACTATTTTGTGTAGTTGTATCTCAAGAGTCATATAAGGCAGAAAGGATTTATTTTCTCTTCTTTAGAGATGAAGGAATTGTTTTGGGGGAAATAGTTTACTCTACTTGCACAACAGGGAATGAATCCAGGTTCATGTAACTCAAAAGTTCGTTTCTCTAACCATTGTTCTACACTAGAAGATTTAAACAAGAAAGAGAATTGTGCATGTTTTAAAAGTCTTTTTTTTATTTTTTTTGGAGAGGTTTTCGCTATAGGGTGCGTGCGCTCACCAGACAGAGAGAGACATAGAGACAGAAAACGAGAAATCACCCCCCCCCCAGAGGGGATGGGCACACCGCAATCACTT
>NW_006160159.1:1691328-1738687 GCF_000334495.1 Tupaia belangeri chinensis
TTTTGCTATAGGGTGCGTGCGCTCACCAGACAGACAGAGAGAGACAGAGAGACAGAAAGCGAGAACCCCCCCCCCAGAGGGGATGGTCACACCGCAATCCCTTCTCCTCCATTCTCCTCTCGGGATCTTGGGCACGCACGCACACACGCCCGGCATGAGTTTTAAGCCACTGGGTCCAGGACGCGAACCATGGTCAACTGAGTGGGAGTCCAACGACATAGCCATTACGCTAACTGCTGGTTCCCTTGAAAGTCTTTTCATATTTGCTCTCCAAGTACAGTATTAATACCACTAAAGATGATTGACCCAATCTACTGATAGCCGCCTATTTATCATCAGAATTTATCTGATTCAATGATTCAAAGTGAACTATCCAGGCTCAGCTGGGGTGGCATTTGCTGCTGAATATTGTGCTTCACAGTCTGGAACCTCATGAGAGGTCCTGGTTCAATACTCAGTCTACTCTAAAGGCCAGATACTGTGATATGTGCTTGTAATCCTAGCTCTGTGAGAAGCAGTGGTGGGAAGACCAAAAGTCAAGGCTGGCCTGGGCAACACAGCAAGACCTGGTCTAAATAAAGGCCTGGGAGTGGTGGCCTGTGCTTCAGGTCCAGTCAGGAGGTTAAGGCGAGTGTATCGCAGCATGGCATGACTCTAACAACAACAGAAAACACTTTGAACCACCAATACTCATGAAACTGCGTCAGAATAAGCATTCCATTGCTGCCACTTTCCATGAACTCAATATTAAGAGATTTGAAAATAGTTCATTAAAAAAATGTGTCTAATATGTTCAGCACATGTGTAACTGCCATCTTTTAACTCATTAATGCATGTTTGCATTCAAACTTTCTTCCAAAATAGGACGTTAATTTTTTCTTCTGCGAAACCAGCAAACACTATCCCAAATGGATATCAATGCATCCTGAATCTTTCAGAGAGATTGTTCTTTAAGCCTAAAAGTTTACTATGATTCTTCTGGTTTGGATAATGGGCTTCTCTTTGGTTTTCCCCAGCACTTTGGGCTCACCCCATTTGGAGCATCAGCCTCTGAACCACTGAAGGGCAGGCTTCTTCCACTTTTCTCTCTCCAGATGAGGGAACATTGTTCTAGACATACTTCATATGACAGCCTGTAAACTTTTCCTGTAAAGTATCAGAAATTAAATAAATAGTTTAGACTTTTGTGGGCCATACAATCTCTGGGCCAAATACTCAATTCTGTTATAATGATACAAAAATAATCAGACAATATATAAATAAATGCAGGTGTCTGTGTTCCAGCAAAACTTCAATCATAGACATTAAAGTTCAAATTTTGAATCATTTTTATATGTCATAGGATAGTATTCTTCAATTTTTACCAACCATTTAAAAATTACAGAAATTAGTCTTGGCTCACAGGTCATACAAATAAAATCACCTGGCCAAGCATAGCCTATGTGCTGTAGTTTGCTTACCCCTGCTTTAGGCAACCAATACACACTTGTTGACTAGTTGACTGCCTAGATAATTGTAAGGAATTAGTTTCTGTTTAGGCTGAACACATGAAGAGGATACGCATTTGTTAAATGAAAGCCTGTGTCATGACATTCAATTTCCAATTTAGAAATAATTATAAAGAACAGAAAATACTTCTGAGGTAGTAATTAGTAGGCAAAGCCAAAATGACACCGAGCTACATAACTAATATCAAACTAAAGAATATCTGGACAAATTCAGAGGGTGTGCAGGTTCATACAACATAGAGCTATAGCACTTGGTCCTCACCAACAGGTATGGACTTTGGTGGTCTGTAAGCTGCTTCAGTGACATCTTGATCGCTATCCTGTTTAAGCTGCCTTTGAGAATCAGGAAGCGTCTGTTTCCACAGTTAACTCTCACTCTGTGCTCCCTACTCAGGTCCACATTATTTCATGCCTTGAGCACACTGGCTGCCATGCTCAAACTGTTGTAGTATGGCTCCTCAAGTAGATCTGGTGTTTTTCACAAATGATTTCACTGTGTTCTGGCATTTTTTATGTTACTGTGTTAGGACAGTAGCAGTAAGGAATTTGTAGCTTCTGATGAGAAAATATCTGGCAGGATATAGAGTTCACCCAGGTGGATTAGGATGGTATCCACAGGTCCTCGTCGGTGCCAAGGGTAAGGAATGAGCACTGGAGCAGAGATGGAAATGGTAGTTTGTCCTTGCCTTCTGAAATCCCTAACTTAAGATGAATCATTTGCTCTTCACTTAGTAGAAATTGACACTTATGATCCTACATACCACCAAGCCAGGTAAGGTGCTCAGTCCTGTGAATTTCGGCTAAGAAAGTTTAACAGTAGAATTTGCATTACTATACTGCAACCTTTTTAAATATGGATTTGTTAAAATGGTCAGTCCTGACAGGCATAATACCCTTTTCCTATTCTGATGTGGCTGTGATGCTCAAAGTCTAGTAGGCCAGTTAGTCAAGTCCCAGTCTTCTCCATACTGGTCAGACAGGCCACCCATGAAAGCAGATGCCATCACTTGTTTTGCCTAACTAGACTCATTCAAAATTAGAAAATGCATGAAGACTTACGGGGTTTACCAATTAGGAAAAATTATGCATATTATTTTAGAAGTCACTCTTTGAAATTTATGAACTGGTACCTACTGCTGTTTATAAAATATATTATTAAATCTCCTCTCTAGCCTGAAAATACCTAACTCCAAAAGAAAATGGTCGATGACATTGTGATATAGAGAGACTCAAGGCAAGTGCTTCAAGCTGTCATAATAATATTCAATGAAATATTTATTGCTACTGTACTTATTCTACTTACTCATCATCACTCATTAAAGCCTGTGAGCCATACAGGAGTTAGAACTGAGTCTGCTTCTATTGTAGTGTAAACTAAAGTCTCATATACGGCAAGTATTCAATTAAAATGCATTGAATAATAGTGGTTAAATGATCAAAGCTAACTTAACTACAGAGCAAGGTAGAGCTCTCAACAAATGCCTCTACCTTAGAGCGAGGTCTCTTCTCAAGCATATGGTGTCAGCTTCTGCCAACTAGTCACTCATGTGATTGTGAACTACTGCTCCACTCATCTCTTACTCCACCTTTTTACTGGAGCCATATTACCTAATGGGCTTTTGTTCCCCCTACCTCAGCCTTAATGACTTCCATAACTCTTCCATGTCTAAGTAATATTTCCAACACCCTGAGGTAACTCTTCCATAGTTTTGATAATACTGGTAAGGGTATTACTAATTGTCTTAACTGCTATTTCTCTTACAGTAAATAAAGACGATGATTTTTATGCAAAAAACATATCTCATTATATTAAACACTAAAATAATTCTGACACATGACAGATACACCTACTTCTGAACATGGTTCATAAAGCCTAAGTCTTCTGCAATGTGTCAGGAGTTTAGGAATACTAAGCAGTAGTGACCAGATTCCTCAGGAGTTTTTTGGTTTTTTCCCTTCCCCTGGGAGTTGTCACCATCTTTTAAATATACTTTACTTATTTTTATATATTCAATCACCACATATCACTACTGCATGCAAAATTAATTGTGTCATCATGAATCTACTATATGTTAGTCCAGTTACAGATATTACCATATACATTATCATCAGCAGATTATTTTTCATTTTTGTGAACCTTAAATGTTTTTCCTCAAGAGCTTTTGAATACCTATATTCAAAAAGCAGTCAGGTCAGCAGGTGATGTGGTGGTTAAGGGCACTGGATTCCCACATGGTTGATCATGGTTCAAGTCCCAGACTTGGCAGCTTGCTTTCTCACTTTCCCTTTCTCTCTCTCTGTCTCTCTCTGGTCAAATTAAAATAATAATACTATTTATAATAACAAATATAATCAAGTGAATAAATAATCCTTTTTAAAAAGCAGTCATAGAAGTATGTGGATATATGCTGAATAAAGAAAAATACTAATATTTCCGAATTATCAAGTTAGATTATTGTGGTTAGCTGCTAGAAATCCAAACTTAGCTACCTTATATAAGAATAAAATGTATTATAAAGACATGAGGCTATCCTGTGAAATCTAAGGCTAGGATACGGTTAGGTAGCAATCAAGGACTCAAATATTAAATCTTTCTCTATTTCATCTCTCCTCTATTTCGTGTTTAATTCTTCTCTGTTTTCCCTCGTCTCTTGAACCATATGGCCTATTTTTATGACAGTGTAGAAAAAGTAACCCAAACTCAAGTCCCCAAATGTAAAGTTGTGGAAGGGGATTCCTTAGACTGAGTGCTTATCTCTGGACTAGTCTACTCTAAGGAGGCAGCCATGTAGGCGAATGTGAATGAGTCAAGGAAAATTTCTGGAAGAAGGTGCCAGTTGAGGAGTACCTCACAGACATTCTAATGAAGAAGGTATTCCAGAAGGGTACATATGCATGAAGTATGACCCACAAACCCCTGATTTTAAGATAGGAATTCTTTCGATTCTGTGAATTGAAAAGATTAATAAGCAGGAAAGATCACGAGAGAGAAGTGAGTAAATCTCTCTGACCCATGTCCAAAGTGAAGGGAAAGTCTAACAGATTACTCTAAAATATCAAGAGTTGTTATTGGATGAGTTATTAGACTTTTAGGGATTTTTTTTTTTTTAGATATTTTTGTCGTAGGGTGTGTGTGCTCGCCAAAGAGACAGAGAGCAACAGAGACACAGAAAGCAAGAAATCACTCACCAGAGGGGATAGCCATGCTATGATCCCCTTTCCTCTCAGGATTTTGGGCATGCACACACATGCATCCTGTCTGAGTGCCAAGTGGCTGGATCTGGGACTCAGCAACGTGGGAGTCCAACACCTTAACCACTATGCCATGTGCTGGCCCCCAGGGTGCCATATTTTCATTTCCCATTCTATATATTCTAAGTGAAGAACAGAGATCATGGAGAAACAAATATTAGTTTGTATTCAAATTGGGGAAATCTGGACAACATATCATGGAATATTGTATTGTAACCTTAAACTGTGCAGCCAACAGATTTTCTTTATTGACTCCACATTTATGTACCATGTTCAGGCACTCTGCTAATGGCTACCACTATCAAATTAGACAAATGTGAGTCCTCTCCACTAATGACTCTCAGATTTAAGTAAATGTCTATGAAATAGCATTAGCTGGCATAAAGAATTACATATACTGTTATGGACTCATGGTAGAAGACAATGTTAATTCAACTGGAACATCAAGGAAGATATCATAAAGGAATTTCACTTTCACCTTAGCAAGTGAGTAGGAATTCATTAAGTAGGAAAAGTGAAGGGAAAAAATATTCTAAGCAAATGGTGCAACAAAAACAGTATTTGGCAATATTATGTTTTCTAGTTTTGTTCACCCTGGGGACCAGAAATTTGACAAAGATTTATTAAATCTGGTCCATTTAAGGCCATCAGATATCAGTCCAAAAGAATTCTTGGCATTTTTTCAAGACAACTAAGAGGTAGTATAAGTGCTTAAAAAGTCATTTCAACTCTGGATGGCAAAACTCTGCTTCCATGTATACAAATGCTTTGGATCCTCCTTCGGGCCTGGTGCTATTCTTGATCTTCTCTGATATACAGGAGTCTTCTATACCATTTGTTGATATTGCTGTCGTTTTTCAGTCTTGCCATAGGACATCTGCACTCACTGGAGTGGGAGACAGAGAGAAAGAGAGGGAAAGTGAGAAATCACTGCCTTCCCAAGAGGTGGTCGTGTCAGGGCTGGCTGAGACTGGGGATGGATTGTGGCAAGATCTCATTGGAGGGTTGTCTTCCTCTCTTTTTCGCTGTTCTCACTCAAGGAAGAAATGAATAACCTTTAAAACAAAATCACACCTGGTGAAACATTTCAGCAATATATTTTGCCATTTTAGTCTTATAGTCATTGTCCTACTTAAAAGATTATCTCTGAGTATTTGTGATTGACAGAGGAAGAGAGATGTTCCAGAAAGAAAAGGATATAAACGGTGATTTTCATCTATAGAGAAAAAGAGTGATAATGTGACTCTTCAGATCATTTATTTTTTTGAGGGACTGGTTCTTCATTCCAAAAAGACACTTGTCAATATTCAATATCAAAACAGTTGCACTGTTGGTTTTCTCCCAACTGGTCCCAAAGAGAACACACCAAAGGAGAGTACAATTTAAGTCTGAAAGCTACAGGATGTACACCTAACAGACCTTATGGAAACCTCACCAAAAAGTGGGGATTGGGTGGGAAAAGAAACTTTAAATCAGCACACTGACAGCCCACAGACTAGAGCTCTTACAGTGAAATGGGGTGGCCAGGGAATCCCAATCCCAGAGAAGCTAAGTTTCAAAATGATATAAAATTTAAAAAGTTTTGTACATAAGCTAGTCCAGAGTTCTCCAGCACTGACTGATAAAAAGCACAATGAGATGGCACTTTTAAAGGCAGCAGCTTCAGACCCAGACGAGGATGATGAGATGAATTTTATCTGTGGCAAAAACATAATTAATTTCCTTTCTTTCCTTTTTTTCTCTCTCTCTCTTTCTTTCAAGGAGGCAGGAGAACAATTAAGTCATCATCTTAAGGGGCACGTGATCCATCCTGTGAGGGGCTGGCTTGGGTTGGGAAGGGGGTAGAGGTGGGATAAAAATTTGGTCTTGGGGTCTCACCATCGTAGTTTGGTCACTTCTGATGGCAAAAAATTAAGGACAACAACAAAATAATAAAGTTGTAAAGCTGAAACCTGAATAGCACATTTTTTGTTTTTGGCTAACTCCTCCTGGAATCATCCTTCTGGTTTGGCTCGTATTTTGTACAGAGTAAGGAGGTTTCCCACAGCAGAGTCTTGCCCTGGGCTCTGGCTCTCAGTAAGGTAGGCCCATATCTCTTTTCCTCCTCTATGGAGGCAATATGCATTAAACTGAAAAGTTTCCTTCCAAAAGTGAGAAAAGAATTAGACCCCTGCTTCAGAACTGTAGGATTATTTGAAATGTTTCACAAATTGTTGCTACATAACAACAACAACAAAAAAGGTAATTATAAAATGTTTACAGCACAACATGCTTTTAAAGACACTGTGCATTGTGCTCACATTCCCTGAAAAGTTGTTCCCAAAGGTGCTCAGCCTCTAACCCAGCTGCAATCTCTGGGAAGAGGAAGAGACAGTTTGGCTAATAAGACAAGGAGGGTAGAGGGAGAAAGCGAGGCAAAGGAAAAAGTAGCCTTCCAGTTAAAGATCGGCCCTCAGTTTCAAGGTCAGCTTAGGGCAGGCTGGCCTCAGGAGGAGTTGGGGTGAGGAAAGAGCAGTGGGGGGTGGGGACAGGGGCGGGGGACTGGGGTGTTCAGCAGAGTCTGGTCCAACATCCTTTGTGTACAGAGGTGATCCTCTTTGGTGCGTTTCAGTTTATCTTCCAAATAATCAATTGTCTTTTCCGACTTGCTGCCCATTTCTCAGCGAACTTGGCTCGGGTCTCTGCCTCCTTAGTTTGTCAGTTAGAATCTTTATCTCTTCACACTTGTCTTCTTTCTGAGAGTACTTTTCATCAGCAGCACTCAGATTCCTCAGGTTCTGGTCCATCTGTCTGATCTGGTCATCCATCTCTGGGCAAAGGGACTCTGCCAGTTCAGCTCTTCCTTCTGCACGTTCCAAGTCTCCTTCAATGATCACCAACTTACCAGCCACCTCTTCATACTTCCTATCTGCCTATTCTGCAAATGTGCTTTGCTTTTTCGAGTTGGATTCCCTGGAGTGCCATCTTTTCTTCATCTTTTAAGACTCGGTTTTCCATAACCTTTAAGCCTCTCTTACTGTCATCAGCAGCTTTTCCCACCTACTCCAGCATTTGCACTCCTGAGCACCGGCCAGCTCCTCTTCAACCAGCTGGATCCTGAGGTTCAAAGAGGCCACCTCAGCCTCAGCCTGTTCTCGGGCTCGCCGCTACCCCTTCACCTCCCGCTGGAGGCACTCTGCCCTGTCCTCTGCATCATCGGCCTGCTGCTGCAGAACCTGAATCTAGCACTTCACCGCCTCGATGGTGGTGGTCGCCCCCATGGTACCTACACAGCTCCTGCTAGAGCTCAAGTTCCTGCCTCCACCACCCGGCTTTGCAGCCGCTCCTCATCCCTACTTCCGCTTGCTCCACCCTCTCAGATTATTTTAATATATTTACTATTAAAATATACCCAGAGTTGACTACAGCTAAAATTAGTTTTTGTGGTATTTTTTTAACCATAGAGGTACTATTGTATGTGTGCACATGAATCCACAAAAATTTTTTTTTTTAACTAGTCAGAGACTTTTCAAATTAATTCTTTTGAGGAAGGGAAAACTCTCATTTCTCATTAGATTATGAGCAGTGTAGGAAAAATAAGTCTTACTTTTTAAATTAACACTCCAAAAAATTCAATGAGAAAAAAAATTAACTAACTAAAAAAGCCTTGCACTGAGATTTGAAAGAGTATGAAAAGATTTAGACTGAATTCTGTTTTGCTTTGTTTTTGTTTTAATAGTCATTTTTTTTCTATAATCACTGCCATGAATCTGTATGCATCTAGCAGTGAAATGCTGTATGTATTTAAAGCTCTAAAAATTCCTCAAAATAGCTCCAGTGGTTCAAAATATGCATGCTGATCAAAATATCCACCTATAAATACTGTGGGTCTATTGCATGATAAATAAACATGATCAAATATTTGTACATTTACATATGTGTGTATATGGAGCAAAAAGAAGAGGCAGAGAGAATATTTCTGTTAATGCTTGCAACTAGTTGGCAAATACATACCCCACAATATGACTACATTGCATGGGACTTATGGGAATATATCCTTCTGTATTGTATACATACATATAAACATAAAAATTGGAATGTTCACATGTACACATGCATACGTATTTTAAATACCATTTTAAATGCAGTTTGAAAATACATATGTATATACATACTCACACACATTCTGAAATGCCATCATTCAACATAATTCATGATGTGTATTGAAATGTATCAAAGCAGAAACACATTCCAAAAAGAAATACTCACTGGTGCAATTAAATCATAAAGGAGTTTAATTTGTTCGCTTAGTAGCTAAATGTTTATATCAACATTTTGGCCAGCAGTTTCTTTAATGAGAATGTACCTGGAATGAATTAAATTTGGTTATTATTTAAGCTCATGAGTTAAAGCATTTCTTCAGGGAGTTCACTTATGCTTTGAAGCATTTCAGTGATTACTGTTCTTGAAAATGCCTGTTTCAACTACTTTGAACTTGAAACCTGAAAATACTCATGATAGTCTGGTCTATGAAACCGATTGTAATATGTATGGACATAAGATGCACAGCTCACTCTTCTTTATGGAGATATAATTTACATGCCGTTTACCCATTTGAAGTGTACACAATGTTTTATTTGTAGAGCCAGAGTTGTGCAACCAGTACGAAAGTTAGCTTTAGATCATATTCATCACCCCAGAAAGAAACTCTGTAATCCCTGAAAGTCATTCCCTATCCTGTCCCATCCTCAGTACTAGGCAACCTCTCACCTGTTCTGAACATTTCATATAAATGGCACCACACAATGTATATATCTGTGACTAGCTCCTTTCACTCAAAATGTTTTTGTTTGTTTATTTACTTATCCCATGATGGGGCAAATGCAAGAAAAAGACAAACGGACAGAGATACAGTACCTCTACAACCCACTCTCAAAAGCAGCCAGGCCAGATCATGGGTATCATGGTGTACAGGGAGGTTCTAGACGTCAACTGGCAATCTTCCCATGTGGATTTGCATCACAGGGTGTTGCATCATACCCTGCCTTACCATCCACCCCCAAAATAATGACTTTTTAACATTTTTTAATGTATTCATCTATTTTTTCTGCAGTAGATAGATGGAAAAAGAGACAGAGAAACAAGTATCCCAAACAATGTCCATGCTTCAATCACCCCAGCCTCAGCCAGCCTGAATAATGGGTGTGCACTCGTACATACACCTCAAATACTCAGGGAGGTCCTAGGATGAGACGCCATGGCTTTTCCCACTTCATTTGAGTTGTGTTACCACTGTGCCACTTCCTGGGCCTAAAATAATGTTTTTAAGGTTTGTCCATATGGTAATGTATATTAGTATGTCATTTATTGATAAATAATATTTTACTATACATATATGTGCGGTCTTCTTCATGGAAGTACAATATTATGAAAAAAGTATTCATGAATTTCAAAAACTTTTACTTAAAAAAACATTTAGCTATTGTTATAGGGCATGTGCACTCATTATAGAGAGACAGAGAGAAACAGAGAAAAAGAGAGAAGAGAGAGGAGAAAGTGAGAAAGAAGGAGATAAGAGGCCATCATCACATGGGATGTGGACCCAAATCTCATACTTTTTTTTTTTTTTGGAGAGGTTTTCGCCATAGGGCGCATGCACTTGCCAGGCAGACAGAGAGAGACAGAGACAGAAAGAGAGAAATCACCCCCCAGGGAGGATGGCCACGCCACAATTCCTTCTCCTCCATTCTCCTCTTGGGATCTTGGGCATGCACGTACACGTGCCTGGCGTGAGTTTTAAGCCATCAGATCCGGGACTCGAACCACTGTCTACTACATGGGAGTCCAGCGACATATCCATTATGCTAACTGCTGGTCCCCCAAATCTCATACTTTTAATTCTATTTTTTCCATAAACTTTTTTTTTTTTTTTGGAGAGGTTTTCGCTATAGGGCGCTTGTGCTCGCCAGACAGACAGAGACATAGAGACAGAAAGCGAGAAATCACCCCCCAGGGGGGATGGTCATGCCGCAATCTCTTCTCTTCCATTCTCCTCTCGGGATCTTGGGCACGCACGCACACATGCCCGGCGTGAGATTTAAGCCACCAGGTCCAAGACGCGAACTGCGGTCGACTACGTGGGAGTCCAGCGACATAGCCATTACGCTAACTGCTGGTTCCCCTCCATAAACTTTTTGAAGTTACCTTATATGTGACATTTTATTTATCCATTCATCAGTATAGGGACATTGGTTTTGTGTCCACTTTGGGGCTCTTACGAATAATGCAGCTATGAATATTTTTGTAATTTTTTGCATGAATATATATTTTCATGTATCTTGGCTATATACCTAGGAGTGTTGTATACACAATTGCAGGGTCATATGGCAACCCTAATTATTCTTCTGAGAAACTACCAGACTGTTTTTCAAAGTGGCCACCCCATTTCACACTCTTACCAGCAGTTTATGAAGATTCCCATTTCCGTGGTCATTTTTGTCAATTTTTCAACTCAAAGTGCTCCCTCCATGCTGGGATCTGGATTCTCCTGTATCTTCCTGATAGATGGATGTAAGCATAGCTACAAAAGAGAAGATATATGTGCCTCCTTTTTTGTCTTCTTAGATGCAGAGCTAACGTATGCTGTAACCCAGAAATACCAGCTCCCCCTTCAAGCACACTGTTAAAGTTGCCCCAAGGAGCCTGTATACATTGAGTTTTATCAACTGTAAAATGAGGGGCATTGGTCTAGAGTGAACTAGGCCACTTCCATGGTCATTTGTGGAACTAATTGTTTTGGTTTGAATCCTATTTGGCCCAGCCAGTTTTATGAGCAAGTTAGCCATGTAAGGAGGCACAGAACTTTAGACCGATGTAATATACTATGGATACATAAACCCTACGACTGCTCAAACAGTGTCCTTGAGAAATGCACTGATCAAGCAAGAGAATATAATCCTCTAGATTGTTTAATATGGTCTATAAATGTCGTCCTCAATGTTCAGAAGAGATTTCAGTCTTTCACTGCTAGATTAATTTTAGATGCACTATTGTTCTTCTGTAAAATTATTATATGTCACATGCTTAAAATATGGGACAAATTCTCTTACTAGATTATGTGAATGTTTAAGCTTCTTTCACTATATCCAAAACAACTTTGAAGATTGTATAATGAGAGAAACACTAATTAAAGTCAATAGATGATTTAAGTCCTGAATTGTTCACTTTTTCATGCTTTTAGTAGACTATAAACATACCATTTCATTGAATAACTAATATACATGTCTATGTATATACCAACCCTTAGCATGGCAAAATAATATTATTTTATAGTTAAGTTTAGGTTTTGAATAACACACACAAAAAAATTATTATGTATGTACATATAAATCATAAATTAACCTTCACAATAACCCACTGAAGTACATATAAAACATAACTTAATCTTCACAATAACCCATTCATATTCCCAACGTATAGATGAGAAAACAGATTTAGGTGCATTAAATTACCTTTTATTATGCAGAGCAAATGCTGGACCGAGACTAGAACCAAGGTTTTTTTGTTTTTTTTTTTCCTGATTCCAATGTAGCCTCCACGCCAAGTAATATCCAATTAAAAGAGCTTTAGCCACCAAAAGCATGAGAGTTTATGAATATATTTTCTACAGTTGTGATACTCAGCATATTTACCCTCATTTAAAATTTCAGCATTTCACTTGGTCACTGGGAATATAAGAGAGGATTTTTAAAAGTTCATAAAAAATGCTTATTATGAAAAAAAACTGTGCATGGATTTTTTATTTTTTTAAAGGTTTTGCCATACAGTGTGTACACTCACTAGAGAAAGGCAAAGAGAGATGATAAGGAAAGTGAGAATTTACCCTCCCAGGGGATGACCATGCTGCAATCTCTACTCTTTCTTTCTCCACCTAAAATTTTGGCCACATATTCACATGCGCCCAGCATGATTCTTAAGCTGCCATGTCTGGGACTTAAATAACCACCATACCACCTGCTGGCCTTTGGATTTTAAATTTTTTATGTACCAAAATATTTTGTACTTTAATTCCATTTTTTCCATAGTTTTTGAAGTCCCTTGTACCTATTAACTATTTTTAAACATGTGTAGAACCTGTTAAATTTAATAAAACACAAATTTGCTACTAGTAAACTATACTGGCCTTTCTACAAGTATGTAATAGTTCAATCAACTGATAATCAAATTGCAACAGATACCAATATGTTAGGATTTAAAAAGTCATATTTTATTAGAAAAGGACTTCATACCTAATAATGATAATTCCTATAAACTAATGAGCTTTCATAACCTTAATAAATAAAATACACTTCTAAGCATAAGAAAAATAGCTATATACATAAATGTAAATGTATTAAAACTGATAGTAATTCATTATGAGATAAGATCTATAAGAACATGTGCGTTTGAAAATTACCTACTTGCTTATTTCCATTTTGTAAATTTGGAATTTAAGTTCTAAAAATCTATTTTTCTTGGTGTAGAGTGAATATGGAATTATAATCATTACTGCATCTTGGCTATTCACTCAGACTACAGTCCTTGGAACATACTAAAAATTTAATCAATATTTGTAAATAAATGTTCAATTTGTGACCTGTACTATCCAACCTTCCAGAGATCTATTTATTTTACTAAACCAAAATGCCTTTCCAGCTTCCTAAATTTGGAGCAGTAGTATGTTAACACTGCCCTTAATTAAAATTCAATAAAACCCTATAATTTAAAAGTTATCATGGTCAAAACTGTGGGTGACCTATGGAATCCGGAGATAAAAGTAGTTAGAGTACATTTAACCACGTGTGAGGTGCGACAATCATGCTGAAATGCATAGCCTGGAGTGTTTTCATTGCTATTTTAAAATTAAATATATAAAAAGAGTAAGTGAAATATTCAGATATGATTATTAACATGTTATTACATAATTGACAACAAATAAGGAATCATTCACCAATCCAGTGCTACACAATATTCTAACACAAATTCAAAATTATCTCTCAGAAGATTTATTTATCCATCCATCATATGCCTATAAGAATGTTTCCATGGCCTCAATAACATATTATCAAAAAAATTTTAAAAGACTTACAAAGATAATTAGATAGAAAAGGGACCTATTTTGGAATTATTCAAAGGTATGATGTATAGAATGTAAGATTTAGTTATAGATAAATACTTAAGTGATTCTATGTTATATTTTGAGACTCAGTGTACAAAAGTATTACATTAATTTCATCTACTAATACTCAGGATATTCTGTGCTAGATATACTCATGTTCTAAAAGATTGTACTCAGCTTTGAATAACTTTCATTAACAAATACTTACTGAGTATCTAAGCATAGTGCCATGCAAAGAATGTTGTTTGCAAGACAATGGCCAGAATCCAAAGTTCCATCTCTGTACCTAGCTAGTTCTGGGTATTCAAACACAAGTGTGTATGTGTGTGTATTTGTGTGTTGGGGGTGCATCTGACTGTGTTCCATGTTGCTAACCTCCTTTCTTGGCCTCCAAAGTAAATGGGACTATAGGCATGTGTCATCCTATCCAGCTTTTTAGGATGGGTAAGAAACAAACCCAGATCTCTTATGTGGCTTAAGCCTGTTGGACAGCATCAAGCAGTGTGCACCTCTGCAATTGGGCTGAAACCCAAATGTGTAATAATTTGGTTTCCTCCTGTGTGAAATAAATTAATTTGACTAATCTCATAAGGTCATTTGAGTAATTAAATTGAATAACAAATGTAGGTGAAAATATTTTGCAAACCATGAAGTAAATTAAATAATTGGCTAAATCAGTCATGACATCTATTTACAATGAAAGACATAATTGCCTGATTTGATTGATTGATTGATTGATTTTGATAGATTCTTCTTGATATGCCACCATACTACTGTCTTGGCCTCTTGCAGTGCTAGAATTCCAACCATGCACAATCACACTCAACTTTCAGGATGAACAAGGGATCAACCCTGGCCTCCCATGTTGTCTTTGCTGGCCAAATAATAGCATCTACTGTGTGTTCTACCACTGCTGAGTCCCAAACTTTTAAGATACTTTATAAACATCTATTCTGGTAAGCATAGAATCAAATATATTTCCAATAAGATTAAATAGTTACTATTTATTAAAATTAATTAAGAAACCAGTTGATGGTACAATGGTTACATTGCTGGAATCCCACATAGTTGACCTTGGTTTGAGTCCCAGACCCTACAGCTTAAAACTCACACCGGGAGCATGTGTGTCCAAGAGGAGAATGGAGGAGAAGAGATTGTGGTGTGGCCAACACCTATGGCGGTGATTTCTCACTTTCTGTCTCTCTTTCTGGCAAGTACATGCACCCTATAGCCAAAATATCTCAAAAATTATTAATTAAAGTGTTAGTCTCAACTTAAATAAGTAGAGTAGAACAGAGTCAACTAATTCATTGGTCCACAAAGTGTTTTGAGTACCTACATATCTTATATGATCACATGGTATGGATAATTTCCTTACTTATTCCATTTTCTTTACATGATATCATAATGAGCAACTGTTTCTCTTTTTATTTCACATGACTAGAAATTTAAAAAATAATTTCACTTCAGCAATTAATGATAACTTTTTTTGTAAGAATTCACAAGCCTAGGTTACCAGAATTGTAAAATCGTCTCAAGAACTCTTATTCTCTATGAAAATTTATAAATTTTCTTATAGAGTTATCAAGATCCCACTAAACTGATTCAACTTGAGGAATATTTAGTATATAAAACCTCTATATGACTTATTAGATATGGCCTTTTGAAATGGAACTATAGAAGACTGAAAGATACAGGTTCTTGACACTGTTTACTAGAAAAGGATAGCAACTGGAATCATCCGGAAAACCTTTGCAAATGCATTTGAGATATACAAGTGTAAGCATATTCATTAATCCATTAATGGATTAACCATACTTATTAACCCACTCAATGAATATTTGAGGGTTTTTATGAGTTAAACAATATTCTAGAAGCTGTAGGAATATATTAACAAAAGTAACTTACACAGACCATATATTTAAGCAGATATAGATGCAGATAGAAATATAGATTCAGATGTAGCTATATAGGAGAACTACAAGGTATAAATTGGTGTACCACAATCATGTACAAATATAAGATTTCAAAAGTGATTTTACTTCCATGGAAGGACCAGGGAAAACTTCTTGACATAGGGTCTTAGAATAGCATGGTCCCATGAAACATCTCAGTGGGGAAGGGAGGCTTATTCTGCTAGTGAAAGCAAAGAGAGGAGAGTAAGAAACTATGAACTAAGTTTAGATAACACTGGACCCATTTGAGTAGAGTAAAGAGACTAATCATTAGGAGTTACTTTTGTAAATGATTCAAAGTTTGAGAGGGCATTATGTATCAAGTCAAAGATAGGTTGTTCATGTGGCAAACTTTTTGGAACTTTTGGAGCATGACATCGTATGTTTTATAAGGAATTGATCAGTAGTCATAAGATAAACTTAAATGAGAAGATACTAAAGAAGAAATGAATGGAACTACTATGGCAAAAAGAAGCTGTGGAAATGGCAAGCAGGAAATTAAGGAGGCCTGACCTTAGTTATAAGAATCACAGATATAGTGATTAAGGTGCTGGACTCCCACATGGCTGACCACAGTGTGAGTCGCATACCTGGCAACTTGCTTTCTCAGTCTCTCTCTCTCTCTTTCTCTGGTGAGCACGCATGTCCTACAGCAAAATTTTAAAATAATAATAATAAATAAAAATAAGTCATTTTTTAAATGACATATACATAGATATTTTAGGAAAAATAATTGGCAAGGTGCCATAACCAGTTGGACTTAGAGTTAGGAGTCTCCCTTATCCTCCTGCTATTACCTGGCATTTATCCTGTAAATGTCCATGTCTATTAAACTCTTGGGATAGCCTTTATGAAAGAAAAACAGCTACTAGTTTACTTATTTTGCATCTTTTGAGAAACATTCAATAGGGTGAACAATCCCACATTAGCATGTGCTCACCTTCCACTTATTTTTCCATCTATCAGCTAAATGATTATATTCCCCCTAACCCACCTCTCAATTTAAAAACACTTATTTTTTTCTTTTATTTTGTTTTACTTATTATTTATTTACATTTAATTATTGAGCATTTTTACAGTGTACAACATGGTTTTTCCCAGTATGAATATGGTGCATTTTAGTTAAGTCAAAGACGTTATCATATACATTATCATCAACAGACATCTTTTCAACATTGTGTCTATTAAATGTTTTATTTTTTTCGCTGATCCCCTCCCTTCCATCCCCTATAACCTACCTTTATTATCCACTCCTCTTTATACTGTCTGTAGTATCTACAGTTGGCGTCCCTATTATTATAACTTCCAATCTTTCAGTTTCTGCTGTAGAGTACAGCCATTCCATGTATATTAAACAGGGGCATACAATGCCTGTCTTTCACAATCTGATTTGCTTTACTTAGCATTAAACCTTCCATACTCGTCCATTTTCTATCAAATGCTAAAGTCTAACTATCTTTTATGGCTGAGTAGTAGTCCATAGAATATATATTCCACATTTTTTCAATCCACTTGTCTATTCTTGGACATTTGGGTTGATTCCATGTCCTAACAACTGGGAATGATGCTGCAATAAACATGGGTGTGCAAGTGTTTTTCTTACTGAATGTTTAACTCCCATCAGAATGGTTAAAAGTAAAAAAATAAAGAATAAGTGCTGGTGAGGCTATGGTGAAAAGGAAACCCTCCTACACTGTTGATGTGGAATGTAAATTAGCACAACCACTGTGAAGAAAAATAGGAGTTCCTCAGAAACCTGCAAATAGAACTGCTGTACGATTCAATATTAAAACTTTTCTGATAATGAAGTTGAGTATATGGAATCCCTAGGAAATGATTACGGGTGAGGTTTCTATAAGTCGAAGTTGAAACAGCAGTTTACAATAGCACTTGTGAAAAATTAAATCACCGTTTCTGGTGTTTTCTGAGACAGAGTCTTACTATGACGCACAGATTAGGCTCCAACTTCTGATCCTCCTGCCTCAGCCTCCTGAGCAGCTGAAACTACAGACATGCCTCACCAAAACTGACTTAAAGTGATGAATTTTCAAAAGTATATTGTATCATGAGTAATGAATTGAATACAAAAATGGGTTAAACAAACAAAGGTCAGCAAATCAGTGAGAAGAAAAGTAGTGAGATTCTACAGAAGTCAGTAAATTTGGACAAGTGTCAAACTGACTTCATTACGTCAGTGCATCTGCAACCAGAATGTGTGCACATGCACATTTTTTCTGCCACTTGCATCTTAACACTTTTGCTTCTTTCTTTTGCTGCTTCACCTACTTCCTTTGTGTGTTCTAATTTTCTATCACTTGTCCCCTATTCTGCACTTACTAATTGGTAAGACTGGAATTGAGTTATTCCCACATTTGTACTTACTCCTCCTTGCCCAACATAAGCCTTTTCAAATGACTCATTCCAGATAGGCCATGAACACCTGAGCACAACAGCATCAGTGGTTTTGAACAGTGATGTAAGGGACCAAGGTGCCAAATATATGGTCTATGTGTCCCCTTAGGTCTAACAGCTTTGATACCTATCAGTCTTCTGTATTGTTTCAGTCCTTGGGTTGGAGGATTTCCTTTATTTTTTTCTTGGAAAATATTTCAAGTTCATGATATTTGAAGATAGCTGTGAGTTCAAAAAAGCCTTGTGAAGTCTGAAAGATATACTGGCACTATAAATGATAGGGAAAATGACTCTTTCAAATTGAAAAATGGAAAATAAATCTAAAAAAATTAGAGAAGGGAGTGTAGAGCAGTTGAATAAGGTAAGATAACTTGGTAGACAAAAGGAAAATGATGCTCTAGCAAACTATCTTAAAAGTATATCTTGTTTAGATCGTGTGAGTTGAGCAGAATTTGGGGGTTAGTTTTTGTTCTACTTTCTCCCATTTTTAGAATCGGTTTGCCCAACATTATGACACACATGTTCCCAGTTACCATAATAGACTACATATGTAACGTTAACTACATCATTTCGGAGCTCCATTTGCAGATTCTACATTTTATTCGACTCATACTCCCCCCACCCTAAAGGAGACAGGCTGTTAATCCTCATCCTCTGTGGGAAGCTTATGCTATGGCTGGCAAAATGTGAGAAAAAAGGCTTTGTATTCCAGTTACCATGTTAGCTGTGATACACACACATATACATTTCATCTCCAGTGTTGTTCTTCATTAATTCACTTTGGAATTCATAATGCAGTATTTCAGCATTGTCTTAGGAAAGCTCAGAGCAGATTTTTCTAGATGTGCAATGTGCTCACTTTTCTGTGGAACTTGCAGCTATAGGGAATAGGGGCATCTAAATTTGTACTCTTTAGGCTGAATCTTGAACTTTTGGTAAGCCCTGCATAAAAACACAAGCTCAGAACTTGTCACAGAGAATCTATGTATCATAGAGCTAAGGGGAACAAAAAGTAGAAATTGGCTCATAGTACCGAAGAGAAAGTTTTAGACCACTTGATTAATAGAAGGGAATCCGTCATAGAAAACAAAGTATTTGATTTTAATGCCAGTACTCTCTAGCTATGTTAAACTTATGGATATGCTTTGAGAGTTAGTGAAAATGTGTGTTTCAGTGTAAAATTGTTAAAAATTGTGGTCAAAGAGACATATGTCAGGAAAATGGAATATAAAAGTCAAATGATCACTTAAGGTTTTACTCTCACATTAAAATATCAGCTCTTTCGGGACCAGCAGTTAGTGTAATGGCTATGTCGCTGGACTCCCACGTAGTCGACCGCGGTTCGCGTCCCGGACCCGGTGGCTTAAAACTCATGCTGGGCACGTGTGCATGCGTGCCCAAGATCCCGAGAGGAGGAGGGATCGCAGCATGGCCATCCTCCCTGGGGGGTGATTTCTCTCTTTCTGTCTCTCTGTCTCTGTCTGTCTGGCGAGTGCATGCTCCCTATAGTGAAAACCTCTCCAAAAAAAAGAAAAAGAAAAATATATATATCAGCTCTTTCTATTTTGACATTTTAGAAAGAGATTTAATTCACAAAATAAATGTTGTTTAACTAGTTCTGTTAGAGATTTGTTGTAGGAATAATGGCTCTTTTATGACATAAAAAAGAAATGTTATAAATATGGGAAGACAATAAGAATTATTCAAAATAGATTTCTTCCTCCAACTACAGGGGAAAATATATATATATATGATTGTATGTATTAATGCTTTCATATGCCAGCTATTTTTCAGGTATAATAAGTGCAGTTTTCTTTAAAAAAAAAAAAAGATTTCACGAGACAATGTCTTTGTGTTTCTTTTTTCTCTAACAGTGAAGAAAAGGATCATCAATTATTTTCATCCTTCTTTAATCTTTTCCTGCAAGTTCACCTTTAGAAATTCTTTCAGTGGACAATAATGACAGTCTCCTTTTTAAGTAAAACCTTTACAATTTCTAAGTTAAAAATACTTTATTAATATTCAATTACAATTTGGTATGCAAAGCAGAGAAGAGACTATACTGAAAAATCTGTTCTTTACTTACTTTTGCTTAATTTGTGGAGGACTCAAAAATGAAATCATTATATTAAACAGTGATGGCTGAGACCTCAAAAGCATAAAAATAATTTTTCTTCTTTTAAAATTATAGATGTCACCATAAAAATGTAAATAATTATTTTCTTTTAAAAGTCACACTAAGAAATAAGTAAAAATACTAAGACAGTTTTTTTTTAAATCTTAAAAATGAGTAAAATTGAATAGTAACTTTTCAAAAGAAAATAAAAGCTAAAAAGCAATTGTGAAACATTAAATTTTCTAAACTAGCAAAATAGTACTGAAGAATTATCTGAAGTTTTTTATTTTCATAATTTATTTGTCATATAAACAAGAAAAAAATAAGATGAATGAACACACAAAAATCACATTTTTTAGGCTAACTTTACTCTCAAAATGTATATATCACCCCATTATAGAATCTGATCAATTGCATGTGCATCAAGATCTGAGAGACCCCCTATATTTAAAGTTATATTATACTTTTTTGTTTGAAATGTTACTTGGACTTACAGAATTCCATCCTATACCATACCTTAGATCTATCATTCTCATCTATCACTGCATTTCATATCAAATTGATTTTGACACATCACAGTTGAATAAAACAGTGGTAGAACATGCATACTCATTTACACATCAATATTAATTGTTACACTTTTAATGCACTAAATAAATGTACATAATTGGTAAAATGCATGGGAATTAAGTCAAACTAGCCAAATATGCAGTGCTAAAAAAAAGTATTTCCCTATCTTATGCATTACTACATATTAAGATATCTGATTAAGATATAGATTATGTCATTACAGAAAAATGATTTCTCTCTCTCTCCAGATGTGTGTGTGTGTATATATATAATCATTTCAATAAAATAAATATTTCCCCAACCTATTAATAGTAAAGCAAATAGACTTCCATTGAGTTTCATTTGTAGTTCAGAAAATATAATTTGTTCCTATTTGATAACTGAAAGAAATGGTTTCCTAAATTGAGCACCACTAAGTGAGCCGGTCAGAACTTGAAATTTTTGTAGAGTTCAGGCAGACCCAAATCTTAGGAAGTAATATTCCTTTTAGAGTCAGTGACTCCCAATGACTAGAAGCCTATAAAAAAGGATAAGGAATGATGAGATTACTGGTAATTAAAATTTTCAATGGGATTATCTTTAAAAATAGCTGTATCTGCATAGATATTTTACCTTTTTGTTAATCAAAATCATGTTTCCTGAAAGAATGAGATTTTAAAAAGTAGGGAAGGAAAATGTTCAGTAAACCACCAAGCTTCCCAATATTACCAAATAACAGCAGGAAAATGTCTTAGAACTTAAATGATTTTGGTTGCAGTTAACATAAAATGTGGCTTTGAATAGAAACTTTAAAATACCTTAGAATCATCTACATACTATATATTTATATCAGAATAATTTTTTAATGTAGTAATAACATTTGAGCCAAATAACTCCAGAAGAGAAAAGAATGCAAACCGATTTTCTTTAAAGGAAAGCAGTTGAGTGTGCACTCAGGTGTTGAGTACATTAACGAGGGCATATAGCAATTCCTCACTCTGTTAGAGGTCAAAAGACCTCAATCCACGAGAACATTTTTGTTCTTAAGAAGTAAACATAACTGCCCTCTGACCTACCAATGGCTGTGGGCCACTGTACCCTTTTCAAGTTCACCTATTTATTCCTTGACTGAGAGACACAGGGATGTAGAGAGAGAACAACAAACCCAAACAAGACTTTCAAACCACCATCCACCCACAACTTTAGCCAGTCTAGATCATGGGCATATGTAGGTCTGGTGTACCCAGAAAGGTCTCTGGACTTGAACTGTGAATCTTCCCATGTGAATCTGTCTCAAAAGAACTGAGTATCATTACTGTGCCATTTTTCAGTCACTGATTTTTTTTTTTTTGGTATCATTAAAGAAAGCTACTGAGTCTTCCCCTTTGAGCTAACTTTTCTATGATCTTTGAACAGTTTTTCTCAACCAGGGGACTAGTAACTTTTTTGTTTTTCTTTTGTGGTCAATTGGAAGTTTACGTGAGAGAGAAAGAGAGAGAGAAAACACTTTTGATAGAGTATAATTACTCTACGATACCCTTTCCTCAGCCCTCTAGTTCCTTAGAATATTGACCACCCACCTGTATTCTTGGAGTGCTTGTTGTAGGCCTACCCAGGGATCTGAACACATGGCTTGCATGTGGTTTCTAGTACTCCAGTTCAGTATCCTAACGACTTTGCCAATGAGGCTGGACCTCTACTGACATTTTGATGCAATAATTGTTTATGTGGAAGAGTGTCTTATGCATTGTAAGAGGCTCAATACCATCCCTGAGATATCTTGAGATTTCAGTTTTATCCTTCCTAAACTGTGACAATTCAAAATGTCTACATATGTTGCAAAGTGTCTCCTACTAGGCAAATTGCTCCTGTTATGAACTGAGAACTGCCCTTATAGAAGGAGAAGAATAACCTTTGTAAAAGGCAAGCTTACTGAATAAAGCAAGAAGCAACCACTGGCAGCTTTACAGTGAAGGAAAAGACTAAGAAATAAGACAGTTACAACTGATTGTTTAAAGGAAAGCAGTTGAGTGTGCACTCAGGTGTTGAGTACATTAACGAGGGCATATAGCAATTCCTCACTCTGTTAGAGGTCAAAAGACCTCAATCCACGAGAACATTTTTGTTCTTAAGAAGTAAACATAACTGCCCTCTGACCTACCAATGGCTGTGGGCCACTGTACCCTTTTCAAGTTCACCTATTTATTCCTTGACTGAGAGACACAGGGATGTAGAGAGAGAACAACAAACCCAAACAAGACTTTCAAACCACCATCCACCCACAACTTTAGCCAGTCTAGATCATGGGCATATGTAGGTCTGGTGTACCCAGAAAGGTCTCTGGACTTGAACTGTGAATCTTCACATGTGAATCTGTCTCAAAAGAACTGAGTATCATTACTGTGCCATTTTTCAGTCACTGATTTTTTTTTTTTTGGTATCATTAAAGAAAGCTACTGAGTCTTCCCCTTTGAGCTAACTTTTCTATGATCTTTGAACAGTTTTTCTCAACCAGGGGACTAGTAACTTTTTTGTTTTTCTTTTGTGGTCAATTGGAAGTTTACGTGAGAGAGAAAGAGAGAGAGAAAACACTTTTGATAGAGTATAATTACTCTACGATACCCTTTCCTCAGCCCTCTAGTTCCTTAGAATATTGACCACCCACCTGTATTCTTGGAGTGCTTGTTGTAGGCCTACCCAGGGATCTGAACACATGGCTTGCATGTGGTTTCTAGTACTCCAGTTCAGTATCCTAACGACTTTGCCAATGAGGCTGGACCTCTACTGACATTTTGATGCAATAATTGTTTATGTGGAAGAGTGTCTTATGCATTGTAAGAGGCTCAATACCATCCCTGAGATATCTTGAGATTTCAGTTTTATCCTTCCTAAACTGTGACAATTCAAAATGTCTACATATGTTGCAAAGTGTCTCCTACTAGGCAAATTGCTCCTGTTATGAACTGAGAACTGCCCTTATAGAAGGAGAAGAATAACCTTTGTAAAAGGCAAGCTTACTGAATAAAGCAAGAAGCAACCACTGGCAGCTTTACAGTGAAGGAAAAGACTAAGAAATAAGACAGTTACAACTGATTGTGTAGCACTCCAGGATCATTTAGTGTAGGGACTTCTACCACTATCCTAAGTGTGAACATCATTACAATAAATATTAATAGTAAATATTTTATTCTGCATTAACATAGAGATGCCCTATAATGAGGGCATCCTTAAGTTATGTTACTTAAGATCTCTGAAGCCCAGCTATAATGGTGTACATTGATAAGATTCCGTGCTCTACAGGCTTGGACGACATGGTCCAACCTAAAGGCTGGACATGGTGGCACCCATCTGTTGCCCAAGTGAATCAAGATAACCAAAGCAGGAGGATCATAAGCTCAAAGCTGATTTGGATGACATAGGGATACCCTGTTTAAAAGAGCCAGGTGTGGAGTCTCTTGTGTGTGTGTGTGTGTGTGTGTGTGTGTGTGTGTGTAGACCCCATTGGAAGAATGAGACAGAAAGATCATGAAATCCTGTCTTTAAAAAATAATAAAAAAGGATTATTGATATTTACCATGTTGGTGATCCAGAGTCATTAAGAATATCAGGAAGTTGGGACCAGCAGATGGTATAATGATTACATCACTGGACTCCTAGGTAGTTGACAGCAGTTCCAGTACTGGAAGTGGTGGCTTAAAATTCACACAGAGTCTGTGTGCATGCATGCCCAAGACCCCGAGTAGAGAATGGAAGAGAAGGGATTGTAGCGTGACCTTTTCTCCTAAAGAATGATTTCTCCCTTTCTGTCTCTCTTTCTCCAGTGAATGCACACACTTGACAGCAAAAATATCTCTAAAAAAGAGAAAAAAAGGAAAGAAAGAAATTACAGGAAGAGTTAAAGAAAATAGAAAAGATATTACACATTTTCAGAATAGTTCCATGAAAAGATGGAACTTCTCAAAATTCAAACAAATTCATGTTTATCTGAAAAAAATGCCTCTGTCAACATTTCAATCAGCCTTGTCACATGTTAGATACATATGTTAGATTTTCCAAAACTTTGTCGATAATGTCAATCTGGAATATTTCTTTTATTTGTGGTTCAGAAAAGAGACACCACCCATAACAAGAATGCCTTATTCCCCGGTAAAATCCTACTGTACTATGGTATATACAGTATATAATTTGGCTCACTTTTTGCCAAAGATGAATCTTCTAATTCTGCCTGGTCAGAGATACCCTTCAGAATACTAGCATGGGGACCAATTTCCAGAACCCAGACCAAAGAACTCGATATGGAAAGAATCTCCAACACAAAGCCAGGGTGCAAAGTAGGAGAGAGGAACAGGAATGAAGGAGATGATGATTTTAAAGAAAATAATGGAGAGCGGAAAAAATGGGTCCAAAAAGTCAGAATGGGAGAGGCCAGAAACCAGTTGGGTGTATATAGGTCAAAGTCTTATTTTGCAAGATTTGAAAATTTGACCTACAACAATTAAAGAGAACACCAATTCTCAAGTTTAAATGGAAGTCTGAAACAGATCATGAAGTTAAGAAAAGAGCTAAGGCAAAATGTCAACATTTTCATCCGTGTATTTTATAGATTTCACTCCTCCCTTGTGCCTTAATAAAAGGTTTGGGAATAAGGAGATTTCACAGAGAGCAGCAAAGGGGATTGGAAGGAATCAATAATGATGGTCTCTATTCGCTTGTGTTTCAGGTGTTATGGTCAATCAGCTAACATATTCAGAGACAGTCTTCACTCTGGACCCCAACTCAATCACTTACTAACTTTGTAATTTTTAATAGGTTAGTTATCTGATACTTAGTGTGTTTTGTTTTGTTTTATGTAGGAAATAAATATACATTCTAAGTAAAAGTGTGGTAAAAAGAAGATTCGCATTTTTTAAAAATTTGCTAGAAGGAACATTCGCTCACCAGAGAGAGACAGAAAGAGGAGAAAAAGTGAGAAAGCGCCTTACCATGGAAGATGGTCATACGGTAATCCCCTCTCCCCCACTTCTCCCTCCTTTCAGGTGCTGGTCATGGCCACACATCCAGCATGGTTTTCAGGCTATGGATCTAGGATGTACCACAGCGGTGGCCAGGTGCCATCCAGCCACTTTAACCAACAGGCCTCTGGCTGTCCTTATTTCCTTAAATCTCAGTAAAAGTATCTCCATCTTTTAAAAGGTGAATTTATTTTACTTTTTTCAATAAAAGAAAGAAGTTAAGATAGAGTGGTTATCTGTTAACAGCGTCTTAATATACCATGACTCTCCCCACTCCCAGACTTCTGGCTAGCCAGGATCATGGCCCATGCCTGTGATCATGTTGGGCATGTTGAGGGCTCAGAATCTGAAACCAGAACTTCCCACGATGATTCTATTATCACACAATAGGATCCTACCACCTGCACCACCACAGCTGGGCTAGAATATTCACATCTGATCATATCGCTGACTCTTAGATGCCAGTCTTCACCTAGTCCCAGTTCATAAATGGAAGTGGGCTAGAGAGGACTGGGGTTCCTTAAGAGATTGCTTGTGGTCATTTGGGATCTTTTCATGTCAATGTATTATCACATGTTTGTAATATATGCCCCAGTGTCTGAAGTACTGTACTTTTGTACAGAATAGAACAACTAAGGATTTTGCAATAATACAATCCCACGTTTTCAATGATTAATTTTTTTTAGAGGTTTTTCACTATAGGGCACGTGCGCTCGCCAGACATACAGAGAGAGACAGAGAGACAGAAAGCAAGAAATCACCCCCCCAGAGGGGATGGCCACGCTGCGATCCCTTCTCCTCCATTCTCCTCTCAGGATCTTGGGCACGCACACACACGCACCCAGCGTGGGTTTTAAGCCACCGGGTCCGGGACTCGAACTGCGGTCGACTATGTGGGAGTCCAGCGACATAGCCATTACACTAACTGCTGGTTCCCTAAATGATAAATTTTTGTCTGGATGTAGATTTGGTGTTAGGAAGATATTTTACAGTACCTATGTCATAGGGTCAGTAAGGGCAGATCTAATTTTTTTTTTTTTTAACCTAAGACTAATGCAATTTAGGGGAACTTTTTTTTTTTCTTTTTCTTTCTCTCTCACCTTTAATTTCCAGAGGGTGCATGTGTTTGCCGGAGAGACATAGAGACAGGATCAGAGGGAAAGTACTCCCCAGTGGGGCACGCTCACATTGCAATCTCTTCTCCTTCATTTATCCATCCTGCTGGGATTCTGGGCACACATGCACATACACCCAGATTGTTTTTGCAAACTTCTAGGCCAAGACTGAAACCACGGTCAGCCATGAGGAATTTGGGATCTGGGATCTAGCTCCCTTAGCCACTAGACTGAGAGACCATCCTGAGGACAAAATTATTCATATGAATTAAATATTTAAGATAACATTTATTTAGAATGAGAAAGAGAACTATGCATTATGTATTTTTGCTTTTTAAATTTATTTATATTTTAAATTTTCTACATTTAATCACTGTATCATTACAGCATACCAAATGAATTTTCCCATCATTGATACACTGCATATTGGTCTAGTCAAAGACATTACCATAAACATTGTTTGATGAGAAATTTTAAAGCAAGGTTTGGAAAGGAGCTCTTGTAAGTAAAGCCCTCAAACTTAAACTTCATTAGCTTCATGGTACATCTGCCTCTGGGACGACATGAGGATTAAAGAAGATCATGCACAGAAATACTTAATACCTGGTATTAAGAATGTATTTTCAGTAAATGTTAGGACTATTATTATTGTTAAAACAATCAATAATAGTGATTATCTAGCATGTACTAAGTCACATGACATGCAAGGACTTGTTTGGGGGAGGCTAGGATAACAGATCACAGCCATCCCATGCTGTGTTCTTTGTCTTCTCCCTGACAAAGCTTGGTGTCCTGGCATGCAGTATAAAGCAGCAAGGCAGGGAAGGGACCTCATCTTAATCAGCCTGATTGGCAGAGCTACTTTGGGAAGTCAGCTGTCAAAACCAAATTTTCTTCTGGGGCTATAAAAATAAGAAATTGAAGATACACTATTTTGTAGGCACAAATACAAGAGGTTTGCAAGGAGTTCATGGAAAATATGTATCATATAATAAAAAATACTATCCATGGACTGCAAAATTTTATTTTAATTGCCAGAGGGCATAAACGCTCACCAGAGAGAGACACAGAGAAAGGAAGAGAGTAGCCTCAATGGGTTATAGTCACACTGCAATAACTTTTTCTCCATTCTTCTGTCCCATAAGGATTTTGAGCATACACATACACGTGCCTGGTATGTTTTTCAAGCTGCCAGAACTAGGATTCCAACTGTGGTTACCCATATGGAATCCAACTCTCTTAACCACTAAGTTGCAGGGCTAGTCCAGATTGATGATTTTTTTTTAAATCAAATAAACTTGTACTTTAATTCCATTTTATTCACAATGAAGTTGCCTCATGTAATTGTTAATATAATATAATCAATACAGAGTCATAGATATATATGTAGAGTTAGATGACAGATAGATAATAGAAGAACCAACAAAATCAAAGCAGGTAGTAATTTTCTCCAGCAATATTAAAGAAGGTTCTTAGAGGAAAAAATATTTGAGTAAAATTTCAGGCAAGTGGAAAGACATTCTGAGGGAGCTTGAGTATGAGCAGGTGTGGCCCCTGTGAGACAACAGTGCCCTGGATTTGAGTGGGGTGACAGAAGATAAAACTGCAGTAGTTTGGACTGGAACTGCCTGCTATGTTAAAGTTTTTAGCCTGAGAGAAATGGGGACTAATCAGGCATTGGATTTATTTTGAACTTTGTAATGGCAACTGTGGGGGAGTTGTGCAAGGACCAGTCCTAGAAAAGGAAAGACTGCGTTCGGATGAGCACCCTGAACAGATACACAGCTGTGCAGGCTCAGGTCTGAGAGTGCCAGTTTTACTGCTTATAGTGGGAGCACTCTCTGGAATCCTCCATCACTTCCAAGGACCATGACCCAGGTGAGGGTCACAAGGACATTAACCAAGCAGATGCAAAGAGGACAAGAGGCAGAAACCAGCACCAAGACACATTTCTAAGAGGCAATAAGCAAGTATTGGAGATGATACTTCTCTTCCGTCTCTCAGAGAGTTGTTGCTGACTTAAGAAAATACAATTGAGGTTGGAGTAAACCTGAAAATAGAGACCAATTAAATTTTAAAAGCGACTCAGGAAAGAATCATTTCTCCTTAGGACTTCATGTTGACCAGCCCATCATTAGTTCTAAATAAATGTTCAGAATTAAACACTGCACAGATGGGAAGCTGGAAATTCAGTATGTTTCACATTGGATGCTTAGGATACTTATGAACACTTCCCCACCCAGGCATTTCTGTTTGGAAAAACAAAAACAAAACAAAATAAACAGACAAATGAAAACATTTGTTTCCTTTTACAGGGAGTTCAGAACATTTTTTTTTTCTTGTTAGTTTCATTTACTATAGATTTACAGAACTCATGTTAATATTACCTTTAGACCCAAAGAAATCCACTGGTTAAAATAGAATACCAAAACACAGAAGGAAAATGTCAAGTGCCTGTAAGATACCAACCATACACAAAATGTATCCTACTAATGCAATTAAGATGAGAGACCTTGGGACCAACAGATGGTGTAATGGTTAGATCGTTGGACTTCCACATAGTCAACCATGGTTCAAGTCCCAAACCTTGTGGCTTCACACAAGGCATGTGTGCATATCTGCCCAAAATACGAAGAGGAGAAGGGATTGCAGCATGGCCGTCCCCCCTAGGGGATGATTTCTCACTTTCTATCTCTCTGTCTCTCCAGCAAGAACTCGCATCCTATAGCAAAAAATATCACTGGGGGGAAAAAAAACAGAGGAGAGCCCTCTTTGCTGTGTCTCTAGTCATGTGCTTCATAGCAGTGTTCTGGTCAACAATGGACTGCCTATGTGACAGTGGTCCCAATGAGGAGCATCTGGGCTATGCATACATATAGTCAAGTGTGCAGTAGGCTAGCTATACAAGTTTGTGTAAGTACACTCTGTGGTGTTCACACAACTAACAAATCTCCTAGCAGCACATTTCTCAAAATATATCACTATCATTCAGGCACGTATAACTGTGTTTGTAATCAACACTTACCTAGACTACATTTTAACTTCCAACACAGCCCCAAAGCAAAAATATGCCACTAGTTTGAAATTTTCTTTTTAGGGACCAGCAGTTAGCATAATGGCTATGTCGCAGGACTCCCATGTAGCCAACCGTGGTTCGAGTCTCGGACCCAGTGGCTTAAATTCATGCTGGGTGTGTGCGTGCCCAAGATCCCAAGATAATGGAGGAGAAGGGATTGTGGTGTGGCCACCCCCCCATGGGGTGATTTCTTACTTTCTGTCTCTCTTTCTGGTGAGGGAACATACCCTATAGCAAAAACCTCTTCAAAAAAAAAAAAAAAAAGAAAGAAAGAAATTTTCTTTTTATAAGGGATATTTATTTATTTAAAGTTTATTTCTTTCCTGAGTGAAAGAGAGGAAAAACAAACACCCGGAACAGGCTCTCATGCCATGATCCCCCCCCCCAAGTGTCCCAGCCTTTCCAGTCAGCCAAGGTCAATCAGCTCTTGTCCCGCTCTTACAAATTGACTGGAAACAACCCTGCAAAACAAACCTACAATTTTCCATGTTGCTCTAGCTTCACATGAGCAGCATGTTGTCACTGTGCCACTGACCTGACCATGACTTGAGATTTTTCTTGTGACATTTACATTAAAATAGAATTCTTTTAACTTTATCTATCACCCAGACCCGAAATAAGACTAATCTGTTTATCTATAAATCCCAAGGTAAGTTCATGGTTCACATTCTGTCATTTCTTCCTTATCAGGTTAATTATGAACACGCAGAACACATTAGTCCCTCACCTTCCCTCTGTCCTGTCGTACAGCCTTTATTTCCTAGTATCTAGAAGGTCTCACAGACTTTGTGCTGCTTACATTTTAATCTTCTGGGAGCTTTTCAGAAATGCCTCATCTCAGGTTCTACCCAGACGTACCAAGTTAGTCTGTGTGAACAACTCCAGAAGATCTCTTGTGTGCAATGGAATTTGAGAAGTACTGTTTCAATCTGCTACACCGTAAATGAAGCTACCTTATTAGCTATTTTAGCAAAACCATTCTAAATACACACATGATTAATAAAATGAAGTACACAAGTTTTTCAGACAAAAATAATTTGGCCAAAGGAAGTTTCTAATAAAGAGATGAGATGAGATAGTCACGGGAAAAGGCAAAAGGCCACCAAGAACATGGGAAAATGTAGACTGATTCCTTGTATAAGTAAATGCCTTCTAAAGCAGGCAGTCCTCACTTCAGATCCTGTTTGAGATGATTATAGCCATCTCAGGTGGTTAAAATCATTTAGCCCTCAGCTTGTACCTCATACCCCACCTGAGGCAAGCTGTGTATCTTGGAAATAAGCCGCCCGTTGTGCCTTACTGCTTAATTATTATATTAACATATTGAAGCCTCCTCTGAATGAGCTCTTCTCTGTGAGTGTGTTTATTCTATAGAAAAGCCTTTCAGTGATTTGCAATGAAGGTAATTTTTCTTGTCAGCTTACTTCAAAAATCCAATAAGTATAAATCCAATGCAATTTGAGTTTTGCCAACATTTTGCTTCCATTTCATTCTGTTTTGTTTCCTTCACATCTTTTTCCCCAAGTGCAAAGCATCATTTTGTGCATGCAAAGCAGGCTGCAACCATTCCCAAAATACACAGTGCTAGTTAGCTGCTCTGGCTCCTCAGATGCAGGGCACCGTGGGCCACGGTGGGCAGCATCTGGCCTGCCTAGTAACTCTACGTCGGAGCACACTATGAACTTTGGTCCACTTGGCAGAGGGTTTATGTGTTGACTAATTGAAAACTGATGGGTGTCCATATCTTTAAGCAGAAAGCAAGTGAATAAAACTTTCTGGAACATTGTACATGTAAGACTGTCATTCTTGAATTCACCATCATCATTTTTTAACTGCTCCCTAAATCTAAACCTGTTGGGATACTGGAAAAACAACCTTGGTGGAGGGGCGAAGGGGGGGGGGTAGGAGTTAGAATAATCTATAGAATTCCAAGTTCACATTCACTTTTTCTCTGGTGATAGTTCTTGCATATATTAAATCCTGTTTCTAATTCTTTTAGCCACACTCCCCAATTGTGTCTCCTTTTTAAAATTTTAACATGTGGTAAGGACCAAAGTTAAAGAATAAACATTGATTTTATTTGAGCTACATGGATGCCCTCGTAATTACTTGCTTTATAAGATTCAGGGAAAGAACTCTTCCCCTAAAAGACTAAGTTTAATCAAAGCACAAATTACATTTTATTCATGTATGTAACCTCTTCTCACTAATAACTAGGACTAGAGTTTGTTACCTAGTGCATGGGCAAAGAAGCTGTTGAATTGTGGACCTAGTCTTAACTTTGCATGAAGGGGCTCAGATTTTTTTATAACTGTATCTGGCATGAGAACAATAAAGAAAAATAAATAAATAAATAAATAAATAATAAAAACAAAGACCTCTACCTACCACCAAATTCAGGGCTGGATGGATGAGGTATCTTTGCTCATTAACCTGTGTTCGCCACTCAGAAAAAGCTTCCTAATTGTTCCTTCCTAATAAACTCTGTGAAGCTTTTCCAGAAGCCCTCTCTGGGAGAGAAAGAAAAAAAAAAAAAAAAAAAAAAAAAACTCCTAAATAAACTATAATCTTAAGATGCTTTAGTTTATAGATTTTTTTCCCCACTTTTCAGTGTGTTAAAAATTCAGCCTAGTGTCTCACCCAAGTGGGACAGTGCTTTAGAAGCACAATGGCATTTGCATGGCTAAGAACTATTATGGAGCTAAACAAAAGTGACTTTCTAATACAAGATCTCAGGGTCCAGTAGAAGAAACATGAGCAGAGTCCCAGAACCACAATGTAACCTCACTTTAATCGCAAGCACTCACCCCTCAATGTTCCCAGCTGATAGGTTGGTGGGTGGACTCAGAATAGGTCAGTTCCAACGAAGTTTGAATCCAGCAGTGGCAGCTGTAGACGTGGTAGATTTTAGTGGTTAACATCACTCACTTTTAACTCAGACAAGCCTTTGGTCCCTGGGTTATCTTGTGTGGCACTTATGAATAAAACAGAGGGAGGTTAAGGGACAGAGCCCACAGAGAGCAGTGTTTCAATGGAAGAGGTAGCATTGGGGAACATCGACAACAAGACTCCTCCTCAACTCTGATCATCCTTCTGCAGGTTTCAATTCACACTTAATTTTTATTCCTTTTTCACTGCAATTGAATAATAGTTGAATCCCTACTTTGTGCTAGGTACTAAGGCCACTGAGCTTCCCATAGTCTGACTGAAGAGAGATGCTAAACTTTAATAAAGTAGCAACTGCAAAGCAACACAAAACTTGAAAGAGAAGCTATGGTTGAAGTGTGAAATGAATGAAAATGTGGGAAATACGACATTCGAAGTGGGCCTTCAAGAAGAGAAGTTTACCTTACAAGACTAGAAGGAAACAGTATTCTAAGTGGAAGAACTAAATGCAGAATCTGAGAAATGACAAATACCAGTAATTGTGAAATGTCCTGCTCTATTCAGAGCAGAGAGAAAATGGAGACAAGGCAAAAAAGATGGAGATGGAGTAAAAGTTTTTACAGGAAATACAAAAGAATACTGACTCTTTTTAAGGTTATAGCAACTGTTTAAGTAAAAATGATTATAGGAACATATCGAAATTTTTGTCTTTTTATTTTTCTACTTTTAACTTTTTTCTTCCAAACTTTAATCATTTCCAAACCTAACATTTCTCTTGTGACTTATAGAACACACTGTGGTCATCAGGACCCTATCTATGTTTAGAGGGTTGTGTTCCCCCCCCCCAAGGTCATTACATTTAATGATGATGCCAAGTCATTCTTTTTTCTCTACAAAGCTCTCAATACTGGATTTCCCTCTTTGTCTCTCTCTCTCTCTCTCTCTCTCTCTCTCTTTGCACTACTAATACCAGCCACAGCTCGGCCTTCACTGTCTCTAGTTGTCTAGCATACCCTTCTGCTAGATCACCTGGCTACTCATCTCTCATCTTTGAATACAGTCTTTGCACAGGGGCCAAGCATTGTTTAAATTTCAGTGACGTCCCAGGTCTTAAATTGCCTTTTTTTTCCTCGATAATCATAACTTTACTAATACACTTACGAAAGCTTATATGAGAGGGCTACAAAAGTTCATGGAAAATGCACATTATAAAAAAACTATGCATAGATTTCAATTTGTTTTGCACCAAAACAAACTCATACTGTAATTCTGTTTTCCATAGACTTTTCCAAGTTCCTGCTATATGTGTGTGTGTAGATATATATATATATATATATGTATGTATGTATTTCCAGATGCTTCAACCATTTGGTGCCTGTGAATGTTACAAAGTGGGGAAAGAATCTGCCTACTGCTAAGAACAGCATCCTGGAATCCTACTAGAAGAGTCTAAAATTCCCATCAGGTCTTGGTTAACTCCTAACCAATTATAATGAGTCTTCTCCCAGAAGGTCTTAGCCACCTTCTTTGCACCAATTTCTCATTTATTTCTCTATCAGAGACTTCAAAATTTTGTGAGAAAAAATAAAAACAATTAACATGTCAGTTTATCATCATGCAAAAATATTTTGAAATCCATGTATAGTTTTTTCATAATACACATTTTCCATGAATTGTTTGAGGACCCTTTGTTTAGTCTCCAATACAAAGTATTACTTAGTTTAATATGAACAACTATCATAATAGTCCCATAATAAAAACTAATTTAGTCAATGTAACTATTGTGTCTCCCACAGTAGCTTTAAAAGATTTTTTTTTCTTTGAAAGTAAACAAGCCTTTAGCTGAAACATCATTTTCTTTCTTCAATTTTACATCCACACATCAAATGTTTGGTTGGTTTTTTGTGTGTTTGTTTTTTGTGAGAGGATTCTGTTTTGGCCTTTTTAATGTTTTGTTTTTTGGGGGGTTTTTTGCAGGGACTGGAAGATGGCATACTGGTTATGTCACTGGACGACCATTTAGTAAACCACAGTTTGAGTCCCAGACTAGCAGCTTAAAACTCACACTTGGCACATGTGCATGCATACCCAAAATTCCAAGAGGAGACTGGACCAGAGGGGTTGTGGTATCGCCATTCCCCCCATGGAGGGTGATTTCTCACTTTCTGTCTGTCTCTCTCTGTCTCTCTGGCAAGTGCACACACGCTAAAGCAAAAATCTCTCTCTCAAAAAAAGATTTTTCCTATAGGGTGTGTGCATACATCAAAGAAAGATGGAGAGAGAGAAATGACCTGCAAAGGGGGATGGGCACACCATTATCCCTTCTCCATATCCTCTCAGGATCTTGGCCATGCATGCATACATGTCTAGCATGATTTTCAAGTCACCAGGTCCAAGACATAAGGCACACAAATGCCCAGGTGGGATCCAGAGCCTTAACCTCTTCTGCATCTGCTAGCCCAGCAATATTTCTATTATAACTTTGATGAGCATTATCATGGAAAAAAACAGGAGAGTGATATTAACCAAACTTGTCAAGTTTGCAAGTATTCATTTAAAACTATTGTTTCTTAAAGGATGAGAATAATGTGCCCTTGTTTCCAAAGAAAGCAAATGTTTCATTCTTCTACCTGTGTGTAGGAATATTTTATTTGCACAGGCCATAACATAAACTGTATTAATCTCCTCTTGGAGAATAAGTGTAGTTTAGTTGGTATTAAAAGTAAAGCAGTCTTTTCATTTAATATAGACTGAGATAAATTCAGATTAAGTATATACTGTATAAAGAAAATGGTTACAACATTTATTACAAAAGCAGCCCATCAAACTATGACTTTTCTATACTCTGTTTTCATACACACATGCATACACACACACACATACACACAATTTAAAATCAGTGGACTGGATTGAGCTCTATAGAGTACACATTTTAGTTATGCATGTTTCTTTCACAATGTATTATTAATCTTCTCTAACTGCAGTTTATTTTCTTGCTCAAGTTCTTCCTCGAGCACTTCTTTATCAATTCAGTCCAAGCTTTTATGACTACCTTTTCTCTGACTTACAATATAACAATATATTCTCACACATCAATCCATGACATCATGCCCGTCTCTGTTCTAAATATCACACTTCCTCATAATATGATTCAATTTAAAGAATCCTTCAAAAGACCAGTCTAAATAAATAACAAGTTAGCTTTCTGGCACACAAATAAATTTGCATTGTTTCATATTCATCATAAATATTTCACTTAATTACTGAGGTACCTTGTTCAGAAACACAAAACAACATTATAAATTAATTAGCACTGTCCCTGCTGATTTTTTAGAAGTACTGTGGATGTAAAAGCCAAAAGTAAAAACAAGCTGCAGAGTACGAGAGCACATGACATATGCAAATGTTAAAGTCCACAAATGTGTCACAGTATAACTGTGGTGTACATTTTGAACCACCACAATTTAATCTTCAAGGGTAGCCCTATCTATTTTCACACCCAAAGTCAAAGAAACTGCCCCCACTTTTTTATTTCTTTTGCCTTATGCGATCCAGATAACAACCTATATCATCTTCAAAGTGATTAAAGGAGCTATTTTTCTGTAATGACTGCATAACAAAATTGTGCATTACTAAAACATAACAACATATTTTCAAAGATGTGAAGATCATCCATGTGAAACAAATGTACTCTCAATACAGAAATGTTAGAGAATTTAGAATTTAATATCAAAATACTAAGTTCATTTAATAGCTTTAAAAGCAAAGGTAATACATTTTAACTTAAAGTTTTGTATATTTTTCCCTAAATTATTGTTTATGAAGAGTTGATAATATATAATGTTTCCAAATGGTATAAGATAGCCTCAAAGGAAATAAGAAAAATTCATAAATTCTGAGCATAGATCTAAAACAGTAAGGTGTTCATATTTTATTAAAGTATAGCCATAATACTTTGTGAGAATGAATTTAAACATAATTCTTATACAATAAGTAATAGAAGTATCAAATATGTTGTAATTCTTAATGTTTAAGCCCATTTAAAATTTTAACTGTGTCATAATGTAAGTATTATTTAGTTTTTACAAATAATTTTAATTTTATATATCAAAACGTCTTTGAACTTTTTTCTAATTAGACATTAAAATATCAGGTAAATTTTTACAAAAAAATCTCTGCTAAAACAAGTTGTTTTGCATTCTTTTTGAACTAACAACAGCCTGAAGAAATTAGTGCTTAGAAGGAAAAAGTCAAGAAAACAAAAATATTTTGCTTGACCAAGTAGAAAGCACCAAAAATGATTTCGCTTAAATGATGCACTAATTATTAAACTAAGTCTTATTCTGCTTGATTTAACCAGCTGGGATATATTTCTGAATAGCTGGGGAAACCACTTAAATTCCTCTAATGCATACATCATATCTTCAGCATGCTTGTTTTTTGGCAATGCTAGTGAATGTTTTATAAAATAACTGTAGGAAAAACAATGCCAATTAACATTTTAAAATATTTATAATTTTTTGTATATCCTGTGTACATGTAACAGAAGTGAATATATGTGCAATGTTACAACAAAAATAAGAAGTAAATTATAAACTCTGTTCTGAATCAAGGACTGAAAATAATAACACAACATGTGAATAGGAGCCCTGGGTAACACTCTTTACTTGACACATTTCAGCTTCCTGAAATAAGAAAGAGGCAATGGTTGATTTCTCAGCTGCATTTTCTTGAAGGTCTTCCCAGTTGGCCATCGGTAGTCATCATGCTAACAATTTCAGAACCATCTTTTTGGACACACATGGAGTGAGAAAACTGAATAAGTGAGTAATTTATTTAATTAACACATTCCCAAAGTTTTCTAAGCAGAAACTAGACTTCTCTCTGAACTATCAAAAGAACAGTGCCAGTGTCCATATCATCTGACCTCTAATTCTTTATCCTGCCACGTCATGTCTCAGGCATGCGGCTTCTGCTCTATCAATGGTCTACGTGGGGCTGCTCAGTTAAACCCAAGTCATTCTGTCCTAACCTTTCTTAATTTGAGTTTGCTATTGCCCTTCCAGTTGTTTGCACAACATAATAGCCTGCCCTAACAGAAAAACTGAACTAATAAGAAAGATAATGAAAATATTGAATAAAAAGCTAGATATATATTTATACTAATGATTGAGATGATAGACATTTTTGTCTATCAGTGCTATAAACATCTAAATTTGTATCAGTAAAATTTTACACTCCTACTTGTTTTTCAAATGTTTCCATGTTTACTGGGCTATAGTCTAACCTATGTAACTCAGAGGCAGTAATGACCAGCCGATAAGTAATAATCCTATTGAAAGGTAACTAGTCAGTGAATGAGTTATCATATTGATTATGGGAACAAATTATGGATTATTTTCCCTGAAAAGTGTAAACAGTGATAGATATGTTACAAAATACTTTTTAAAGACCTCGGGGTATAGGTAGTTTTATGCTATGTAGGGTATTATCAGACACCTCTTTAAAAATAAACAAACACTCAACACTTAATATGGGGCAAAGCATAGGTTGTTAGAAGCAAAGATGCATAATTAAAGGCACTCCATACTTCATGCTCTTCCCACCCTCTCTCTTTAATAACTTTGAAGCACTGGTTAGGTTTTTGGTCAACATGTGATTCCTAGTCAATGACAAAGCAATATCAACTGATCCCATAAGGTTCTCAGAGCACAATTGGATCCTCACAGCTACTCAAAAATCCTTCCATTCTTTTCTTCTTTCCTGCCAATAACGGTAATGCACTAAGCTTTCCAATCCATCTCCCCTGTCTTCTATCGCCAACCTCTCCCTTCAACTCACTTAATTCTTACTCTGACTCTGCTTCTTTCCTTACTGAGGAGAATAAGGCTGTGTGTGTCCTTACATTCCATTTTCTCCACCTCAAAACTATCCCTGCATTATCTTTTCCCTCTGGCCTCCATTCCTCCATTTTTAAAGGAAGCCTTATTAAATATTTTTCAAAATTTACTTCTGTCCATTGTACTTTTTATTCTATCTGATCCCAAAGTGTTTATTCATTCAGTCATTCATTTATCCAATCATTCACTCACTTGTTAGTCAATAAATACTTACTGGATTTACATGTACTATGTGTAGTTGAAGCCAGAGGTAGATTCTAATACCTGATTTTCCAGCTATCTGAGCACAGGCAAGCTCCTTAGTTTTTCTCTGGCATTTAATATGCTCACCTATAAAATTAACGATGGCTTCTTCATGTACTAGTATGAAGATAAAATGAGAAGTGGAGATTAAGCATTCAATATTGTACTTAGTACACAGTAACTTTTGTGGCTAGAAAAATAGTAGATTCTAAGGGGGAAACATTTGAAAGATATGGTCCTCTAGGTTTTATACATATGCACACATTTTACATACATGAAAACATGCATGTACATATTATATACACACATATATACATTCAAACATATATATAACATCCTACACGTTTGAAAAATACAATATAACATGAAATATAAATCAGAGACATGACTACTATAATTAAAGTGTAAGATTTACCTTTATATGAAGATTTTATGGTTGTATACATAGAAAATCCAGAGTAATCAATTTAAAATAATTATTAATGAAAGATCTAAGTTGAGAGCCTAACTACAAATACATTTATAAAAATCTATAATATAAAATGGTATATTTCCATAATATAAAATGATCATTTAGAGATTTTAAAGGTTTAGGGACTAGCAGTTGGTGTAATGGCTATGTCGCTGGACCCCCATATTGTCGACCGTGGCTCGAGTACCGGACCCAGTGGCTTAAACTCACACCGGGCACGTGTGCGTGCATGCCCAAGATTCCGAGAAAATACAGGAGAAGGGATTGAGGCATGGCCATTCTCCCTGGGGGGTGATTTCTCACTTTCTGTCTCTTTGTCTCTCTCTGTCTCTCTGGTGAACGCATGCACCCTATAGCAAAAACCTCTCAAAAATAAAAAAAAAAGAGAGAGATTTTAAAGGTTTATAATTACTACACAAAATATAAAATAAGAAAGTTGGCTTTGGGGGAGTTTTTATGGACCATAGTTTAGTTTAATTTATCACCCATTATGCCATGAATTCAAAGGGAATAGATTCCAGAAGCTCAGGCTTCTTTCCATTGGTTCTCACAAAGTGTACTTCTCTGGATGGAATAGGCTGGTGATTTTATTGAACCCAAGCACCTTCCTCTTTGGCATCCTTCTTTTTCTGGTCATTTTCCTTCACATGATTTAGGAAGCTATCTCTGCTCTTAGAATGCTTAATATGCTGAAGATACACATTAATTCTCTTGGTAAGAAATTTGACCTTAACTTGTTTGCTTACAACAATGCCAATAGTAAGCTGGGTAACATTGTAGACTCTTCCAGCTTTGCCGTGGTAACATTTGTGGGGCATTCCTTTTTGAACAGTACCCATTCCCTTAATGTCTACAATATCACCTTTCTTGTAGATTCGCATATATGTTGCCAAAGGAACAACTCCATGTTTCCTAAAAGGCCTAGAGAACATGTATCCGGTGCCTCACATTCCCTTTGTGTTCATCATTTTGGTGAATTACTGGAAGATGGCAGTTCTGGCCAAAAAGCATAAGAAAAAGTTTCAGTGAAAAACATAAGACCTATAGTTTTCAAGTTAAGTTTTGACAAATGATTTGAAAAGTTGTAACAAATTAAAATATAGGCCCCTTTTCTAAATATGTAATAGCCAGACTATCCTGAATTCAAAATAAAATTCCAATGGGATTTATTTTGTACTAAAAAAAAATTGGGAAGTTCATCTGAAAGGATACATAAGAAAGAATGATACTGGAAAACTGAAAAATACAGGTATGTGATGGGAAACTGTCCCTACAATCCAATAAAAAGTCATCATAGAAGTAAATAGTTAAAACACATGAAGCTATCCCCCAATCAGCAGACAGAAAATCAAATTCCATAAAATGCTCAGGATCAAAACATAATTCATAAATACAATTGTAGAATACAGGAGAGGTAACGATTTACCAGAGGAAAACTATTACTTAATAGACAATTCACAGTTTAGAACTTTTAAAATTAAACTACATATATATTTGTCCTATAAGTAAATATATTTTTTAAAAAATTCTCACATCAAGTAACACAATGAAAAGGCACATAATGGAGCCAGTCATAAGTATGGTGATGAAGGTGCCTGGATCTGGCATGGCCAGCTTTGTGGTTGGAGTCCTGGAACCAGCGCTTGGAAAACATGGCAGGCCCATGTGCCTACATGCCCTAAATCCCAAGAGGAAAATGGTAGAGAAGGGATTGCAACATGGTCATTACCCCTGGGGAGTGATTTCTCACTTTCTCTCTATTCTTCGCTCTCTGTCTCTCTCAGGTGAGCACACTTGCCCTACAGAAAATTACAAAAAAAAAAAAAGGCACAAAATAGTCTCAAATTTTTTTATGTAGATGTATTATCCTCCTATATGTGAATCTTTTATGCAAATCAATAACTAAATCCTAATAATCTAATTATATGAATAACCTAATCATAAAAGGAGGACAGAGTGCTCATAAAAACATGAAACACAATGTACAGCCTAATTGCAAAATGAAAGATAAATTCTCCTTCTATTAAAATTAGAAGGAAATAGGTACCAGCAGATGGTGTAATGGTTAAGTCACTGGACTCCCATGTAGCAATTCACTGGACTCCCAACCAGCAATTACTAGACCCAGTGGCTTAAAATTCAAGGCACGTGTGTGTTCATGTGCATGTGTGCACAAGATCTCTAGAGGAAAATGAGGAGAAGGAATTGTGGTGTGACCATCCCCCTGATGGGTGATTTCTCAATTTCTGCCTCTCTGTCTCTCCAGTGTACACATGTGCCCTAAGGGAGAAAAAAAAACTCTCTAAAATAAATAAATAAATAGAAGGAAATAGAATAATATAATATTCCATGTGGTTTTTTTGTTTAGAATGCAAGCTAATACACTGGGGTTTGGAGGATAAGTTGGCACATGTTTTTATTTGTTTATTCATCTATACATTCAGCAAAAATATCATGAGCATTGCCTCTTTACAAAAAACTTTTTTGAGTAAGTGGAAAGTTAGTATCAATGGTTTTATTTTTCATTTTTAGTTTTTTTAAACTTCTAGAAATTAGTGTCCTAAAGAAATAAGCAATGGTGGGCCAGCAGATGGCATAGTGGTTATGTTGTTGGACTCCATAAGGGCGACCATGGTTTGAATCCCAGAACAGGTAGCTTGAAACTCATGCCAGGTACCTGTGCATGCATGCCCAAGATTCTAGGAGGAGCATAGAGGAGAAGAGATTGTGCCATCACCCCAAGGGGTGATTTCCCACTTTCTCTCTCATTGTCTCTGGTTCTCTCTCTTCGATAAGTACAGGCATCCTAAGGGAAAAAAAAAAAACTCTAAAAAATAATAAAAACAATAATAAGTTAAAGATGCACTTGTAAAAATATATTATAATATCTATTTTTAATATAAAAGTATATATATCTCTAAACGCTGACCATAAGAATAATCACATCAACTGAAAGTTGCTATCTTCACAAAGTTGTTCACACATTCTTTAAGCAAAATCAATTTTTTACAAATATCAAGAACCTGGGGTTAATTAACAGCACTGAACATTGCACACAGTATTATAATTTTGTGATGCACACATATGCTCTCTCGCTCTCTCTCTCTCTCTCTCTCTCTCACACACACACACACACACACACACACACGTACATACATACACCAAGGATTACAAGAGGTTATCACTAAATGGGAAATTACAGGTCATTTTTATTTTCCTCTCTATGCTTTTCTATATTGCTTTTAATGAGAAATGTATTACTTTTATCATCATTAGAAATACAATCCATTTTTAATTTCTATAGGCTAATATAGAGAAAGATTATTTCCCTAAAAATATGAGAAGTCCTCAAAGGCAAGTTTCACACTTTGCTCTGCATTCTCTCTTCTTTCCTGCATTTTTAATCTTCCCTCAGCCCACGATGACCTCAGGTTTCTCAAATTTAAAAATTTCTTCACTTGGTTAACAGATATAGGAGGACATGTAAATAAGTGAAATAGGTTCTAGAATACTATAGTGGTAAAAAAAACATTGGTGATGATTCACTGTATATTTCAAAAATCAGAAGAGTGGATTTTGAGTGTGCACAACACAAAGTAATGATAAATGTTGGAGATAGTAAATATGTTTATTGCCCTGATTTGATCACTACAAATTGCATGCATATTTTGAAAACATACCCTAGAAATAAACATGTAAAACTATTACATGTACATTAGACATCACAATTAAAGAAATTACTCTGGAGCCAGGTGGTGGCACAGAGTCATCTTACTCACATGGGAAGTATCCTGCTTCATGTCTTGGGTCCTCCCTGGACATACTGAGTGCCCACAGGTGCCTGTGATCTGGGCCAGCGATGAGTGGGAGTTGCCTGTGGTGTGGAGACCCTGTGGGGAGTACTTAGGTTTCTAAGTCTGTTTAGTCCTCTCTCTCAAGGAAGAAACAGATACAGTTTAAAATATATGGCTATATCATTCTAACATCCCAGGGGATTAAAAATGAGAAGCAGAGAGGAAGTGATGGAAGGAGGAAGGAAAAAAGGAAGGAAGGAGAAAAGAAAGAGTGAAGAAAGGACTGCAGGCAGGGGGAGGGAAGGACGAAAGAGAACTAATTGACTCCTTTTTTATTTAATCTTTATTTTCTCTACCTGTTACAGCCAAATTACGTGGAAAAAAAGCCAATCTTTCTTTTCTCACTTTGTCACCATCCACGTGCCCTTTCCAAAATTTTGCTTTTCACTCTAATACATTTAATGAGCCAGCTCTATCTTGGTTCACTGGTAAATCCATCCAGGTTCTGTCTTATCCAGCCTTCTTATATAACAGTTCTTGGTCTACATATATATTGTTTTGCTTTGGTTATCTTTGAATAGTTTTCTTTTTCTTTTCTTTTCTTTTTTTTTTTTTTTAGGATTTTTGCCATAGGGAAACCACCAGAGAGAGATAGTAAGAGGAAAAGTGAGAAATCTCTCCTGAGGAGATGGCCACACTGAAATCCATTCTCTTCCATTCTCCTCCTGGGATTGTGGGTGCATGTACGTGATTTTCGAGCCACCAGTTGTAGTACTCGAACTGGGATCAGCCATGTAGGAGTCCAGCACCTTAACCACTATGACACATGCTGGCTCCGTGGATAGTTTTCAAATTAATATTTACTTCATTAGCTTTTCTTTCTCCCCCACATATTTTAAGTAGATGTTTTCCTCAATATTTTGTCTGAAGTTTTCTTCTCTTCTGACTTCTATATGTTTTTCTTTGAAAATGTTAATCACTTTTACAAATTCAATAGTTACCTTTTTTTAGATATAATTCACAGATCTCCAGTTTTCACACTGATTGTTCTTTGAAATACTGCCCCACTCTCTTTTTTTCCCCTGTACATGCCAGAGGTTGCCACCTGGATGTTGTCTAGACATTTCAGACTTAACATATCTAAACTTCATATAGTTCTCTTACCCTTAAAATTCCGTTCCTACATGATTTCTCCATTTTTACTCATTTTCCCACAAGTTTTATGCATGCTAAATTCAAAATATTAAATAGTCTCTTTCTAAAAGTATTTGTTTCCTCCATGAATAAGCAAGACAGAGAGACAGACAGCCCCTAAGAAGGTGCTGAAGCCAAGATCTATCCTCACCTTCATCCAGCCCCAGAGATGGTATACACATGCCCAGTGTACTAGGGAAATCTCCATGGCCAAACCGGAACCTTCCCATGTGTGTCAGTCCCCCAGCACTGCATCTTTCTGCTGTGCTGCCTTCCAACCCTGTAGTATCTTTGTCTTATTCATCCTCATCTAGTTAGTAGTCCAAGGTCTATAGGTATTTTTTTGTAGCTTTTGATTTCCTTTCTCATTTTTCCAACTCTGATATGACTACCCTTACCCTATTGTAATTTAGTCTGCTTTTGTACGGTTAAAACTTCAATTCACCCAACTTCTTCAACTCTTCTGATGCCCAAGTCATAGCCAGATTGATCTTTATGTAACACAAGTATGGTTTGTACCTACTCATGTGACTGACAACTTGCCATCAAATTTCATTTTTTTCCCCCATAGGACATATGTGCTCACCAGAGAGAGTCACAGAGTAATAGAAAGGAAGTAAGAAAGCATCCTCCATGGGGAATGGTGGTGCTACAATCTCTTCCCCTCTATCTCTCTCCTCTTGGAACTTGAGGGCTCATACATGCCCCAGGAGTGTTTTTCAAGCTGCTGGGAACATGACTCAAATCACATAGTCAGCCACATGGGGTCCAGCTGCTTAACCATCATGCCATAAGATGGCCTCTTGTCCTCATATTTAGTAAATTCTCTTTACCTTGGTCTTTAAATTCCCTTCATCCTTGCCTTTCCTCTCTCACTCTCTACTCCTATAAATATGGTCTATGCTCTACTATGGACCATTTTCTATGTATGAATGACTCTTTCCAAAACTGATACAACCTTCTTAAAGGCTGAGAGTAATTATTACAGTTAACAGGATAGTCTTCCCTAGCCATTCCAATAGCTCCTCGTTTTAATCACTCTTACGGGTAATTACTCAATTTTGTTAGTTATTATTATTGAAAATGCGTTTTCCTCAATCTATATCATAAGATCCATGAGGACAAAGACTGTATCAAATTAGCTTGCAATACACCACAACCCAAGGCACAGAATCTTGCATATAGCCAACACTCAACTACTGATAAATGAATCCATATATGTACAGACAAAAAACTAACACATTTCAGTCATTATTATGTCAATATATTTCTGTTAGTAAGATGGCTTGTTTGCCTTCTGCGTGAGATTTTTAAATCCTTTAGAACAGAAATAACTTGTATACTGTAATACTAGGTAATCCATTCTGTAACAAATCCTGGGAAATCTGCTATATTATGTAACACTGAAATTTCACCAGTGTTATTTTTTAGAAAATAATATATAGAATTTTTAAAGTTATTTTTTCTTATTATTTGTCCGTGATTAATCCATAATTAAATTTAATGATTAGGGTGACCATTAAGGTTAAAGCTATTTCTTGATCCAATTAAATCTTCGCAAGAAAACATAGGTGAATGCATAAGTTCTTAAAATATGCACAATTAGAAATCCCAGTGGTATATGAATCAGGTAATTCTTTTATTTGACAGATTTTTGAAGGGAAAAAAAAATAGCATCAAATGACCAGTCATTTCCCTGAACGCTTCTCTTCTTTTAATAGCTATTACTCTCATTCCATGCTCATCTCTCCTGAGATACAATGTTGGATTCTTTTCCTAAGTCTTTCAAAAGTTAAAGATAAATACAAGTCTCAGAATACCAACATTTCTCTCTGAGACATTTTTTATCCGTTAAACCGAAATGGACTGACACTGGAGCCAGTCCTGCTCAGATCAGGTGAAGCCTTCTCTGGGTAAATCTATTACACAAGCCCATTCCCTCAACCCTGAGCCAAAAGAAACAAGAGTAAAAGCACAATAATATGGTAATATCATTCCAAGATCCCAAATGTATCTGTAAAACCTCAGCTGGAAGTTGATTTAACCTCTCTGGTATTGTCACCTGACCCCGGAGGTGGTACCTTCCTTCTCTAAGTGAGGAGAGTGATCACCATTACCCGTGGAAGCCTGCTCCCCAGTGACTCAGAAGAGTCTTGAGAAGGGATAAAGTTTCATAGCTTATTGCAGTTCTTCCAGCACTGAAATCTCTTGGAGCTGAAACTCATTCAGAAATGATGAGGCATTTGAAGCTGCCTGAAATAAGGGCTCTCCACTAAAGTGACTTGCTAGTCCATAGTCCACCTGAGAAAATGATGAAAAATCAGGTTGAGAGAGAAAAAAATATCCATCCATACAATGGAGCAGACACAGTGGTTATTAAGCTGACTTTGATTCAAGCTCGTTGAACTCTTTAGATTCCTAATAGTCCATCTGCACTGGAGGCTTTCAATGCTGCACTGATGTTTTAACTTCTCTCATCTGACTCCTGGGATAACTCCTATTCTATGGATAATTAGGAAACTGAGTAAATAAATCGCCATCCTTCCAAGATTAGGGTAAATGCACTTACTACAGATTTACTGACCTTACAGAAATCCTCTTCTCCATAGCACAAACTCACCATGGAATCTCTCTCTGTGTAGTTTCCCACATTGCAGAGTGAGGGGGGAGAAGTAAACTTGTGGGGACATTCTGACAGCCAGAATTTGGCTGTGATCCCACAAGAAGCAAAGCAGGAAT
>NW_006160159.1:1738718-1758538 GCF_000334495.1 Tupaia belangeri chinensis
ATTTACAAAATACTTGTTGCCATGTCTGGGTGAATATCCAAGTGTACGAGTGATGGTTGATTCTTCGGCCGCCTTCCCCATACCTCCATAGGTTACATTGCATGCCTGTTTTTATGTGAGCATCATTTGCTTTGGCTGGTGATAATGGCATCCCAAGAAGCACACTCCCAGCTATGGGACAAGTGACATGAACTGAGTGAAGACTCTCAGTAGAAGTCACGTGTAGAGGAATACACATTGACAGGAGGCTCTGTAGTGACAACAACAAAAAAGAGAGAAGTGGGAAATTCATAGCAGAGGAGAACAACCAACGGTAAAGTGGTAAATGCAAAAACTAAAGGACTTAAAGACAGTTTAGTGAGCAATTTAAAACAGCTGAGGGGAGCAAGATGGAAGAAAGTTAAGTGAACTACTTATTCTGTAGGAATGCATCTGATGGCTTATGCGGACATTAGCCTGGCTTCAAAAGAGGTACTTTTGTATCAGCTTTCCCACTGGAGAGGGGGAGGGGGAAAGCCGAAACAGAAATGGATAGTTAGGACAACTTATAAGGCCACATATGAAGCCACTGTTCCCCTGTTGCAGTCCTGCTTTCTTCTACTCGTGACGCTCAGCGGGTGCTGTCATTGTGGAAACAAGAAACAAGCTGCCTAGAAAAGAGGGAATATTTTAAAGACATAGAGTGATATGGTGATCTTTTTTTAAGAGCATATATGCAAAAGACAAAATTAATGGGTTAGAGAAACACATTCAACTTTCTCAGAACTGTGAAATGAGGAGCAGGGGGAGAGAGCAGGGAAGGGAAAGGGAGGAAGAGCTATAGAGAAAGAGGAGAGCCTACTAAAGAAACGAGCCCCCCTGTACAGACAGCCTGACGCCAGATGGCTTCTTCTAATAAATATTCAACCTTAACTCTGTTCCCATGTAACTTTGTTGTAAAGCTGCCAGCACACCCACACAGATCTGGGCCAGCAAAATGATTACAGTAGTACAAACAAAATAGTGCAATAGAGGAAACAGACAGACAGGGTCCTGTCCACAGACAGGCAGGGCTGTAAGATGTGAGTTGATGGACCTTTAGATTTAATGCTTCAAAACTCCTTATAATAAGTAGTATCAGAGGGGAGGGCACCTCAAAAGAGTACAACTATTTAACTCTTATCTTTGCTTCAGGTTTCTGCATTGAAAATGTGTACAACTTTTTCTTCAGCGATTACAAATGAGATATTATATCTCAAATATTATTTTCCAACATACTATGTTTAACTATATTTAGAGTAATTGCAACCACATGAAACACCCCAACATACACACACTTTTTTAAACTGCAGCAATATATGAGACTGTACAGATTTTAAGTTGCCTTATCAGTTGGATAAAGATACATAATTTGCCATAATTTTCTTTATGGAAATAGAAAAATAATTCTTTACAATGCCTTCTGGGTCTTCTCTTTGTCATCACCCCAAAACTGTTAGGTATTTAAATCGCATTTTAAAAATGTATCTCTTCATTTGGGAGGCAGGAAAGAAGGCAGTATACATTTAATGTTTTGGCAGGAGATCATTTGAGAATAATGATGACAGAATAAAATGCTATATTAATGAAGTAATATATGGAAATATTGAACCAAAAATTTTCAAAATTTAGCTTGTGAAAAATGATGATATAGTAAAATAATATTTTTTAAATGTTAGAGAAAGATGTAAGCTTTTGAAGTTTTAATTTTCTAATGATAGATACGAAATGAACTAAATCAGCTTGATAATAAAATAGAGCAATGTGAGAGAAATTATCTAAAAGTGTTTGATATAAAAATGAGAATCTAACTTTATTTTATTTTCTACTTCTTCATCTGATATCTAAAATTGTCCAGAAAAAAAGAACCTTAAAATAGTTTGTCATTAGTGAAGGTTTCTTTTTCCTCAAAATCAAGAATATTTTTGTGAGATTATCTTTGAAAACTGATAACTCTGCAGGAATGGAGATGTAATAAAAGCCAACAAACACCAAAAAAAAAAAAAAAAAAAAAAAAAAAAAAAAAAAAAATTAAACGCATACCAAGAGCTAGATAAGTTTTGTTAAGTGCATATTGTTGTTTTGACAGTTTGAGAATCTGCACAGATTTTACATTTTATTACACTGACATCAAAAGCTGTATTGATAGGAAAGGACCACATTTTTAACAAAGAGAGACAGATAAAAATTAGCATTTATCTTCTGGAGAGCTTGAGTTTTCGAATGGTGAGTTATAGTAATTTTTCTCTTTCTGCAGAGAACTCTCTCAGGGAAATGGAAATACATGGGAAGTATAAATCTTCCCAATTAGGGATGTGATGGAGACCAATCCTTGAAAAGGTGGGCATAAATGGCACACATGAAATACAAACAATACAAACATATCAATATACAAAATATGCAGTTGTGCATTGAAAAAGGGTAATGGCATGCAATAATGGGAAATTATTTGAACATCTGTTTGCACATTAATCTGCATATTTTTGCACATGCAATCATCCATTTGCATCAGCATATTTTGCATGTCACATGCACACGTTAGACACCTGTTATTAAAAACTAGGTCCATAACGTGCTGCTGATCCCTTAAATATGATTCCATTTTCATGAGATTTATCATAGAGTCCAAAGAGCAGTACTTCTTAAGGATGATACAAGTGAAATGTTTGTGTGTTTTGTCTTTCAGCGATGCCCCTCTATGGGCAGTAGACTTTAGGGTCCTGACAGGAATGGAATTGAATCAAAGAAAACAACATGGCAGAATCTTCCTGTAGAAAAATGATCAGTCACTCAAAGAAAAAAATTGAGAGGTCATGCTTGTCAATTGTGCCAAGCACTATGTCAACCGAGCATGTAGTATATGATCAATAAATAGTTGGTAATTCCTTGGTAAATAGAGAAATTTATATACTAAATAATTGTCATATTTAGTTAGTCATTACTGAGGCTAGAGTATATATCAGACTCTCTTCTAACAGCTTACCTATATCTACCTCAGTTAACCCATTTGAAAAGAACCTTTGACGAAATAGTAAAAGACAAAGCTAGAAAGACCGAGGTCTGCTACTAACTCGAATCGTGATCGTGGACTAATTTCTCTAATTTTATAAAATGGGAGACTGCACCAAGTCAGCAAATGTGCAGTACATATGGTGCTACTTTCCCCTTCTTTAACCGTGGTAGACATTTAAAAAAAAAAAATCTATCCTGATACTTTTTCTCACTGAATCTGGACTTAGCCATAAATTCCTTCTTAACGCAGCTTTCCAGGCAACCACCACCAACTGATCAAATTTGGCACACAAGATGAATCTATTTTCTATCCCTGGACTATATTATCTTTAAGTCCCCTTCCATAAACTGAATCAAGAACTCTTACAGACCACTAAAATTCCATGTTGTCATGAAACAATTCTAATGATTTGTTTGTTTTATAATTTCAATATATCAAATATGCTCTAAAACTAGTTGAACGTTGTTAGAACTTGGAAAGTGCTTGCTCTATAACAAATTTCTCTGTAATAGTATTTTTAGTGGATTTAACCCATGAAATATGCTAAAGCAAAATAATGTTCAGTATATTTCCCTCTTTTGGATTATCCATAAAAGTACTTTCATCCAGGCAGTTATGCAAAGCGGATCAGGAAAACAGCATGAAGCAATACTTTGCACAGCACAGCCCTGCAGTATGGAAGAAAGACAGCAGCCGCGGTCTCGGCTTCTGCCAGACAGAGCGTTGGTGGTGTGAGAGAAAGCACAGAAACCTGGAGGCACGTTAAAAGGACATATTCAGATTCCGCAAGTAATACGGAAAAATGGGAAACAAATGGAGCTCTGAGTGAAGATGAGTTTTTGAGAAAAATCTCTGAGAAGCCTTCAGTGTGATTAGCATTCCAAACAGTTCAAATAAACTCACCCAAAGTATATACATGGTGTTTGTTCTGTGTCCAGTGCTAAGCTATGTTTTTAGAGAAGACCATTAAAGGACTATAGCAGAGTACCTGATATTACAGAAATTACATTCTAGTTAGAAGAAACAAAACTTACAGATAGCATTATAAAACTGTCCAGAAGTCAAAGATACTCTTTTCGTGCAGCTACATCTAGACTCATCTAGACAACATTGCAAACAATTATATCACTTTGAAATGCATGGTACAATAAGGAGGTGCTCTTTATGTGGCAGTAAAGTATCTCCTTTTGTGGTTTTGTCACTTGGATTTCTTTCTCTAGCTGTTTTTGTTTTTTGTTTTTTGTTTTGTTTTGTTTTGTTTTGTCATGCTTCTTCAGTTCACAAGTGTGGTGATCAGATAGGATTTTTGCCTGCTGAGCACACATTTCTTCTGCTTCTAGAACTAAAGTTCTACTTTCCCCTAAGATATTGTTCTCACACTCCCAGTCTTTGTGCGTTGGGTGAAACTGATTCCTACATCCAATTCCAAGATACCTGATCCAAGACGGATGGTGACAGCCTTGAGATTGGTAGGATGACTGTGAAAGAGAAATTCGACGCATGCCTGAACTAGATGGTGGCCAGAGGTAGAAGCTGACCACTAGACAAAGAAAAGCAAAGCCAAAAGATGGAAGCAGACTGGTCCTTATAGAATAATGCAAACAGCAGGCCACAGCAGTGTCTGTGATTCCAGCTATATTTCTGGATTTTCCACTTATCCAATCTAATGAATTCTTCCTTCCCACCCCACCCCCAGCTTAAACCATTTTAAATTGGATTTGTATCAAAAACAATCAAAGCAACCTGGTGAATTCAACCCACACTATGGCATGGATTGAGACAGGCAGTTTGTCCCATTTAACGAAACCTACATAAAAAGAATTTAAATCGCTTTCCCTAAATCATGTTGCGAAGGTTAACAAAAACACAGAAAGTAAAAGCTTAGCTTTTCAAAACAAAATAAATTGAAACACTGTATTATAATTACAGATTTTTTATAGTTAGTCTCTTACCTTTGTGAGGACTACAAACCAGACTCCATTTCTCTTCTCATTGGATAAGAACCTCCTAAGTGTACTCTTCTGGGAAATATTGGGAAATAATATGACAGCCATAATTGCCCTTCACTGTAATCTTCCCTTCAGTGCAGATTCTTTCGAGTTATGTGTAGAGAAGCTTTATGAAAACAAAGTGTCTAACTATTAGGAAGAATTATCAGAATTCCAAGAAGTTTATTTTTAGGACTATTAATGAGAATATTAGTGTTAATCTGCAATTGAGAACCCCTTTTCTTGTTTATTTCCCCCTATGAGTCCAGCCAGCTCTCAGTGAGTCCCCTCAGAGGGAGATGCCCAACTAATGCAAATTTCATCACAAAATTCAGATTGTCACCTTGGGACAACAGCTGACAACCTCTTCTAAGGTCATCTCACAATACCACCAGGGCACCAAGGTATTCTGCCTGACTGCAGCAAGTAATTAATGCAATGGAATGAATTAGCTGGTGAAAATAAGTAATAAAGAAACAACCAAGAAGAAAAGGGGTTAAGTTTCTCATACATAATATCAGAGCAAATCTGTAATAGCTACCTAACTAAACCACCCAGCCCTTAGCTCCCTGCATAACCTAAGAAACCACCCTGCTGTTTTAATGAAAGTTAGCTGTGGGAACATCTCCCTCACAACATCCCTACTACTGATAGCACTTTTAAACTAAGCATTTGTTCTTTTCAGTCTACTTCCTGTTTAGAAATCTGCTTCTATTTTGAGCAGCATGTTTACTTTTTCACCTTTTTGTAAGAGGAATTGCATTTTATTAGCTAGAATCCAAATACAGCTAAACGAGGAAAACTCAATAAAGGGACTGAAAAATATTTTCATCCAATAAATTTGCTGTGAAATGCCGAGTTTGTGGCTGTGCCTGCAGTCATTTTAGTTATAAGAGACATAGTAGGAAACAGTTTGGGGGCTTTCAGCCATTAGTTTATAAATTGAATAAGATAGATGTGTTCATTCATATGAAGTAATGCAATTTTTCTTGGGAAAGTTTAATATTATACAAATCCATTAGCATATTTACAAATTAATCTTCCCTTAGGAAAAAAAGATTGAAGATTTACAGAAGGAAGGGCATTATTACTTTTAAAACTGCATTTTTTAGAAAATAAAAGGAGGAAAATTATATCGAACTATAAATGCCTTTTTTATGACTAACAGTTTTGTAACACCAAAATTTATGAAAGGAGAGGAGAATAGAGCAGAATATAGAAAGAGCTTTCTAGGTGCCCACAGAAATTGTAATTCCTACATCACAAATTACTATCTTATAAAATTAAACCTGTTTATGTGAATGCAAGCTAAATGGTATTGAATTAATTAGACATTTAAAGCTATTAATGTGAATTTCCCCTGGATACATTTTTTTAATCTAAATTCTTTAGCTGCTTGTTCAAATTTTTGACAAGATGGGATTTGAACCTTCACAACCCCATTGACAACAAAAAACTGTGTTCATTTCTTCTTCCAATTCTCAAATGAATGGTAATGTTGAAAAAGTTATTGATGATATAATTAATTCCTAACAGTCCACTGCCATAAAATAGATTGTACAATATAGAGAAAAACTTGATGTGTTGGATAAAAGAAGTATCATGGTGTAAGTGAATGCCTGACATTTAAAAAAAAGAGTAATTTTATCATTTTATTTTTTCCCTGGTTAGTCTCCTTTTTGCCTATTCCTTGCTCTTTTTAAATACATGTCCTTTTTTTTAAAGATGGACTAAAGGATGCTCTACACAAACACAGAATGGCACAATATTAACAGTGATCTTATAAATTAGATGCAAATTTTAATGATTTATTAATAACCACTTTTTTATTGATAAGCACTTTTTGTAACAGTCCTAACAACTGAATAAATGGAAATATTAGCTAATAAGATATTCTTTGCATCAGCCAGTGGCATGGTAGTTAGGGCAATTGGAACCCACATAGCTGACTATGTACTTTGAGTCTCAGACCCGTGACAAGAAACACGCTGGCCCCTTGTGCATGTGTGCCTGAAATCTCAAGGGGAAAATAGAAGAGAAGGGATTGTGGTATGACCATCCCCCCTGTGGGCATGTTTTCTCACTTTCTCTCTTTCTCTCTGGTGAGACACATGCCCTAAAGCAAAGTTTTAAAAAAATTAAGTTTTAACAGGAAATATCTGTTGCAATGTTTTCATACTATCAACATACACAATTCTTCACGTTGAGAAGCACATAATAGTAATAAAATAATAATAACAAATGAATACTGTTTATTGTTGCCCACTTATATTCCAGGGATGCACAAAATGCTTTTAATGCATTTTTTTAATTCATGGCAACCCTATTAGGTAAATACTGGGATTATTTGTGTTTTATAGAAAAGGAAGATTTGTTAAAGTCTGCTTATTTGTTTCATGAAGCAGAGATGGAAAAAGGGAGGAGGGAAGAGAGATATAGCACCCCTATCAGTGTCCAACCTCATCATCCATCTCGAGTCTCAGTCAGCCCCAGATCACAGGCATGAGTGCCCCAGAATACACAGGGAGATATCTGAACTCGAACCAGGACTCTTACCAGGTAGAATTACCTCTCAAGGCATCACATTTTACAACTGTACAATGTCTGGTGCCAATACAGATGAGGAAATTAAGCTTAAATATCAAAGACATCCAACCAGTAAATGATGAAACCCAGAATGAAATTCCAAACCCTCTGATTCCTGAGTCTGTCTTCTTCTTACCCTCTACATTGCAACTCTGTAATCTTACTTCTTTCTCAGTGTTTTCAAACACATTTAATAAATAAGCTATTCATGCCCACTCAAATTATTTCACTAATATGGATCTCACAATTATAATTAACAATTAACAACAGTTATTAGAAAGTTATTTTCCATTATATTCCATCAAATTTTACTTCTTTAACATATATGCACTGGTCCCATGTTGTTTTCCCTCACCTTATGATTTTTTGTTTTATTGTTTTTTGTCTCTGAAACCACATACTGCAATTGTGCCACCATGACTCCCATAAAGCATTTCATTTCCAATTGAAACCTCAGGTGTGTTCATTGGGACTTGGAGAGTTGCTCCCTCCTCCAATCTCTGCGCCATTGGGACACCCGCCCCAGTGAGGATAGACCTGGCTGACAGCATGGAAAGTGGCAGGGAGATGGAATGGTGGCTAATGTCCACCCAAATGCCATTGAAACTTCACATATGTTAATTGGGTCTTGGAGAGTCATTCCCTTCCCCAACCCACACACTATTGGGACACCTGCCCAGTGATGACAGGCCTGGCTAGCTGAATGAAGACTGGCAGGGAGAAAGAGCACAGAGAGAGCATGGCTCATCTCCTCCTAATGTCATTGGACTCTCAGACATCATTTTCTGAAGTGCATGGCACGTAATGGGTGCTGCTTGATCCCTACCATCTGCCTCAGTTGAAATCCAGCAGCTCAGCCCCAGGTGCACCTGTTCTTTAGAAACTGAGAGACCTTAAAATTATCCGGTTTTAGTGACAAAAGTGTAGGTTGCTAGGCGAGCACCAGGCAGACAAAGCTACAGAGATGCCGCGAATCACCTCTTCCCACACGCCTTTGAGCATTCCGAATTAACTACAAGTAATTAGGAAGAAATGTCTAACCCATCAGATGACTAGACACCACTGCTGAGGCAAAAGAAATATGAGAAACCAAGAAAATATCTCTCCCCCAAGGGAAAAGATCAATTCCTCACCATCCACAGATAATACAAAGGAACTCACAGAGACAGCAGATAAACAATTCAGAATATTCATAGTGATAAAACTAAATGAGATGCAAGAGAAAAGAGACAAAGAGAATTCCAGAAAATACAAGAGAAAAGAAACAATGAGCTCTAGGAGATGATGAAGTCCTTCCATGATTTGAAAGAAGAAATAGACACCATAAAAAAGAATCAATCAGCATTACTAGCAATGAAGGCAGTAATGCAGAAATCAAAACCTCCCTTGAAAGTATTAAGAGCAGATTAGATCATGCAGAAGATTGAATCTCAAATGTAGAAGACAAAATCCCTGACCAAGAAAAAGTTACTAAAAAGATACACCCAAAAAAATTAGAATATATGATAAATACTAGATACCATTAAACACCCAAACAGCCAGATAATTGGTATTCAAGAAGGTGAAAAAACTAATAAATGCATTGATAATCTATTCCATGAAATCCTGGAAGAAAATTTTCCAAACCTGAAAAAACATTCAAATATCTATATTTAAAAAAATACAAAGGACCCCAAATAGAATCAACCCAAGAAGATCTTCTTCAAGACACACTCTAGCCAGGGTGACCAAAACCACAGACAGAGACAAGATACTAAGATTGGCAAGAGAAAAATGTCAAGTTACTTATAAAGTTTATCCCATCAGGCTAGCCCCAGACCTCTTATCAGAAATAATGAAAGCAAAGAAAGTGAGAAAATATATTCAAAGGGTTAAATGAAAAACAATTCCAACCAAGATTAATACCCAGCAAGAATATTCTTCAAATGGGAGATAAAAACAGTCTTGTTAAAGAAAACCTGAAAGGGAACCAGCAGTTAGCGTAATGGCTATGTCGCTGGACTCCCACGTAGTCGACCGCGGTTCACGTCCTGGACCTGGTGGCTTAAAACTCACACCAGGCGCGTGTGCATGCGTGCCCAAGATCCCGAGAGGAGAATGGAGGAGAACGGATTGTGGCGTGACCATCCCCTCTGGGGGGTGATTTCTCGCTTTCTGTCTCTATGTCTCTCTCTGTCTGGCGAGTGCACGCGCCCTATAGCAAAAACCTCTCCAAAAAAAAAAGAAAACCTGAAAGAATTTACCAACTCCAAACCAGCTCTTCAAGTAGCTCTGAAGAGAGTGCCATACAGAAAACTAAAGGCAGACAAAAGAAGAGAACAAAAACAACCAAGAAAATGACAAACTTAATAGTAGGGACAAGTCTGGAAATATCAGTGACGACATTGAATGTTAATGATTTAAATTCTCCATTCAAGAGACATGGACTAGCTGAATGGATAAACAAACAAACAAAAACCAGAAACCCTCTATCTGTTGCCTGCAAGAAACATACTTCATGGATAAAGACATATGTAGACTAAAAGTGAAGGGCTGGAAAAAGGTATTCCATGAAAACGGAAACTAAGAAAAGACTGGAGTCAAGATACTGATTTCAGACAAAATAGGCTTTAAGACAAAAACAGTGAGAAGAGACAAAGAAGGGCATTGTATAGTAGTAAAAGGCTTAAATCATCAAGATAAAATGCTTATAAGTATCTATGTACTCAACTCAGGAACACTCAAGTGAATGAAGGAAAGACTGCTAGATCTAAAAGGAGAGAGAGACTTCAACACATCATTAACTCCTTTGGACAGATCAATGAGAAAAAAAAAATAAGCGAAGAAATATAGGATCTAAATGATACCGTGAATCAGATGGACTTAACAGACATCTATAGAACTTTCCAACCTCAAAGCAAAAAAATAGACATTTTCTCACCCCCACATGGCATTTTTTCAAAGACTGACCACCTGATAGGACACAGGTGAAGCCTTTATAGATTCAAAGGCAAGTAAACTATATGCAGCATCTTCTCTCTCTGACCATGATAGAATTAAACTTGATATCAATTTCAGGAAAAATCCTCAAAAATACACAGATAGATGGAAACTAAACAACCCCCTCCTGAATGACTTCATGACTGAAATCAAAAGGTTCATGAAAACTGGGGCCAGCAGGTGGCATGGTGGTTAAGGGGGTTGTACTTCCACATGGCCAACCAAAGTTCAAGTCCTGGATCAGGTGGCTTGCTTTCTCAGTTTTCTATCTGTCTCTCTCTCTCACTTTGTCCCTCTCTGGTCAAATGAAAATAAATATAAATAAATAAATAAAGTTAAATAAAATAACTGTTCAAAAAAAGATTCATGAAAACAAATGATAGTGAGTGCTTGATTTTCCATAATGTATGGGACACTACAAAAGCAGTAATAAGAAGGAAGTTCATTCCAATTATTGTACATAAGGAAAAGATGGAAAGTGGCAAATGGACAACTAAACATCATGCCTCAAGGAGTTATAAAAACCAAGAGAAAAAAAAATTTTAAATGCCAGGAGTAAAGAAATAATAAAGATTCAAGTAGACATAAATGAAATAGAAAATAAACAAACTAGGGACCAGCAGCTAGTGTAATGGCTATGTCGCTGGACTCCCATGTAGTTTACTGTGGTTCAGGTCCCGGACCTGGTGGCTTAAACTCATGCAGGGCGTGTGTGCGTGTGTGTCCAAGATCCCGAGAGTAGAATGGAATAGAAGGGACTGTGGCGTGGCCATCCCTCCAAGGGGTGATTTCTCACTTTCTGTCTCTCTGTCTCTCTCTGTCTGTCTGGCGAGTACACATGCCCTATAGCAAAAAACTCTCCAAAAAAGAAAAGAAAGAAAAAAAAAACAAACTGTACAGAAAATAAATGAAAGGACAAGTTGTTTCTCTTAAAAGATGAACAATATTGACAAACTATTAGCTAGATTAATTAAGAAGAAGAGAGAAAGGACCTAGATAAATCAAATTCGCAATGAAACAGGCACTATTACAACAGACATAACAGAAATACAAAACATCATTAGAGGATACTATGAGTGACTGTACACCAACAAACAAGAAAACCTGGATGAGATGGACAAATTCCTGAACACATATAATCTATCAAGAATGACATAGGAGGACATAGAAAGCCTAAATAGACCCATAACAAGCAATGAGATTGAATCAGTAATAAAAAACCTCCCAACAAAGAAAAGCCCAAGTCCTGATGGCTTCCTTTCTGAATTCTACATAATTTTTCAAGAAGAGGTAACCCCAACTCTACTCAAATTATTTCTAAAGGTCCAAAAGGAAGAGACCTCCCAAATTCATTTTATGAAGCCTCCATCACCCTCATTCCCAAACCAGATGAGGAAATGACAAGAAAGAAAAATTGCAGACTACTGTTTATGGTGAACATAGATGTAAAAATTCTCAGCAAGATACTAGCAAATCATATCCAACAACATGTAAAAAAAGATTATGCATTACAATCAGTTAGGCTTTATTCCAGGGATGCAAGAGTTGTTCAACATACGCTAAACCATAAATGTTTTAGCCATGTAAACAGAAAGAAAGATAACCATATGATCATTTCAATCAATGCAGAAAAAGCATTTTGACAAAATACAACATCCCTTCATGATTAAAACTCTCAGCACAATCGGCATAGAAGGATCATTTCTCAGCATAATAAAGGCCATCTATGAAAAACCTATAGCTAATGTTATACTGAATGGGTATACTGGTACAAGACAAGGCTGCCCACTTTCTCCACTCCTCTTAAATATAGTGCTGGAAGTCCTAGCCAATGCAATCAGACAAGAGAATGAATCAAAAGGCATTCAAATAGGGAACGAAGTTGAAATTATCTCTATTTGCATGTAACATTAGTGTATACATAGAAGACCCAAAGGTTTTAAAGTAATAAATGAATAACGTGGCAGGATATAAATCAACTTACAAAATTCTATAGAATTTCTATATACGAACAACAAGCAGACAGTACTGAAGTAATCCCATTTATCATAGTCACAAAAAGTATAAGATACATAGGAATAAATCTAACTAAGGAAGTCAAACACCTCTACAAGAAAGACTGTGAAAAATCTTTAAAAAGAAATTGAAAATGACACAAAAAAGTGAAAGGACATCCTATGACCTGCATTGGGAGAATTAATACAATCAAAATGGCAAATTCTACCCAATTTAATTTATATTTTTAATGTAATCCCTATCAAATAACAAGAGTCATTCACAGATTTAGAAAAAAACAATCATAGAATTTGTGGAATCATAAAAAACCCTATATTGCAAATATGAAACAATTCTACACAAGGAGAGTATAGTGGGCAGCATCTCACTCCCTGACCACAAAATACATTATAAAGTTGTGATAATCAAAACAACATGGTATTGGCACAAAAAAAAAAAAAAAAAAAAACAGAAATGTGGGCCAATGGAACAGGACAGAGACCCCAGAAATAAACCCCAAAATATACAACCCACTAATTTTTTTAAATGTCCGAGTCAAGCCGGTGGGAAAAGGAAAGCCTCTTCAGCAAATGGTGCTGGAAAAACTGGGTATCCACCTGCAGAAAGAAGAATCTGAACCTCTATCAGTCACCATTAATAAAAAGCAACTCAAAGTGGATCAAAGATCTATACCTAAGACCTCAAACTATAGAACTACTGGTGGAGAATGCTGGGGAAGTTCTGGGAGACATTGAGGTAAGCAAAAACTTCTTAAATAAGGCCCCCAAAACAGAAGCAATAATCCCAAAAACAGATAAGTGGGATTACATCAGATTAAGAAGTTTCTGCACAGCAAAAACACAGTAATTGGTGTGAATTGATAATCCGTGGAGTAGGAGAACATTTTTGTAAACCTCAGATAAGGGACTGATAACCAGAATACACCCACTTGACATATACTGATTATTTGCACTCTATGATGGAAACTGGAAGATTAGGACATAGAAGAACTGAAAATGGTTATGGAAACTGGAAGCAATGTGGGAAGAGAGTGGGAGAAGGGGGAGAATGTAAGGAAAAAAATTAAGAATGAAAACAGAGAGGAAAGACATTTTTAGGACACAGAAATGGGTTATTATCTGTTGATAACATGTTTTGTATCCTCAACTGAACTGATGTGAAGCATATCTATGTTGAGTCAATTTACATGCTATGTGATATATAGTGATTAAATGTACACAATTTTAAAAGTTTCTTTTTTCCAGTATTTCATTTCCAGACTAAACATTCATACTTCTGACAGTTACAAGTACACTTTTCTTCTATCCCAAGGTCCAGGGGTCTTCTAAGCACCTCTTTGAAAAAAAAGTGTGTCTCAACTGGTCACAACCCTCTGTAGAATTTGATAATCAAGAATAGTTAAGCCTCCTGATTTTTAGCTCTAATCTCTTTTACATTAAAGGCATGACAATTAGATTCTAAGATTAGATAGAAAATGTATCATTTGCCTAGTAATATAAAAATAGGACCTCTGACTTGTGCTTTTCCCATCCTTTCTGAATGACGTCCTGGGCCAATGATTCACTAATAGATTTGAATGGGAATGAAACCTCTGGGGCAATCCTGCAGAGCCTTGCCTAGGAAAGAGGAAAGACAACACTTGAATGATAGTCTTAAAGTCAATCAGAGGGTTTTTTTTGTTTGTTTGTTCATTTTATTTACTTTTCTTTCTTTCTTTTAAGTAGCACTTTCTGCCTACAGTGGCCTAAATCAGTTTTATCACAGTTCTAGAATGGAAGCTTTCCTGATCCTATTTATATAGAAAAAAAACTGACTTTACCAAATTTTATTGGAAATACTTGAAAATCAGTCTGAAAGCCTCCCCAGAGAGCTTTTTCCCCTAGATTAAAATACTACATGCCTATAACAATGATGATGGAGTCAAAAATCTCAAGGAAGACAGAAGCACATAGTGTGACAAATGTTTATATAATATTTCTACCTTTAGGACTTCACTTAGTATTAATAAGTGAGGTAGAAAAGGAACAGCTGTTCTCTTTATTCAAGAGAGAAACTGAAGAGCTGGAAGTGCCAAATAACTTCTTCACTTTTCACCCAGTAAATGGTAGTGGAGCCGGGAAAAACAATGTTGGCCTTCCAGATTAATACACTCTTCAAACTTCCTCTCCTGAAATGGGCTGCAGTCCATCACACTTAACCTACACTTTCCACACTTCCAGAAGGAGATACCCACAGATATACCTATTTACTTTGGCATGAACTCAAAGAAATAAGCTTGCAAAGCTAGTCCTTTCTTTGTGCATTAACTTTAAGTTCTCCTTTCCACACATACGCTGCTAGAATATCAGGTAGATCCATTTACTTTCACCCCCTCATCCCACTGCTCTTCCTAAAGTGACATATTAATTATGGTTCATTTGAAATTTTCTGTTACAAATGTAGGCTCAGACTTCAACACCTAAATGAATTATATATACACCACGGAAGCCTGTTTGTCCCAGGTTTCTTAAGAGGAGAAAATGAATGCAGAGTATTAATCATCAACTGATGTCCCTGATTGAAAAATAAATTATTTAAATGAGTAACACTCCTGGTTTTTAAATATGTTACTTTCTAGAATATTTTTAACATTGCAAGTTGAAAGGATAAAAGAATTGTTACAATATCCTACCGAGATGATATACATGGGGCCATATTAAAACTCTGTGTAGGATATACAGTCATAGTCCAAATTCTTGGTTCTTGGTATCAATTGTTTATGCAGTTAATCAAATTTACTGGTTCATAATCCACATTAGCTATTAGAAAGTCTAGAAGACCATATTGACTGCTCCAGAGCTAAATACATTTTAATCCCCTCACAAAAAAAAAAAATCTATTGTACCACCAATAAATAATCTTTTTTTTTTTAAGAGGTTTTTACCTTAGGGCACATGTGGTCAGTAGAGAGAACGAGTCAGAGATAGTGAGAGGGAAAGTGAGAAATCACCCTCCAAGGGGATGGCCATATCATAATCCTTTTCCTCCACTCTCCTCCTGGGATCTTGGCCACACACGCACATGTGACTGGCATAAATTTTAAGCCGCTGGGCCTAGGACTCCAACTGCAGTCAACCATGTGGGAGCCCGTTGACATAGCCACTATGCCACCTGCTAGCCCCACCAATGGATAATCCTAACTTCCAAGCATATGAAGGGGAGAAGACAAGTACAATAGCCATAATGTGTGTTTATCCTGTCTATAGTAGCATTGTTTTAATCCCGCAGAAAACAAATTCTTCATTTTGTCCATTTTACTTAAAACTTTATTACAGATGGAACATGCACATTACTAAAATTTACAGGAGTGAAACTACTAATAAGATCAAATATGATGAGAAACATAAAACCCAAGAGATTAAAAACCACTTAGAATGGAATGCAAGTATTATCAGTAGCTACTGAAACCACCATCTAGAGCATGTGAGAATCTGAAAAAAAGAAAGAATGCCCAGTGAGGGCAATTTAGTATATTTAGCAGGGAATGTACTCAGTGATGACCATTACGTTATTTAGGGAAGGCTAATTTCATTAAAAAAAAAAAAAGACATAAGGCTGGCAGGTGGTGTGGTGGTAAAGACACTGATTTCCCACATGGCTGACCATGGTTCAAATCCTGGATTTGGTGGCTTCCTTTAGCACTTTGCCTTATTCTCTCTCTTTCTGTTTCTAGTTAAATTAAAATAATTATAATAATAAATATAATTAAATGAATAATTCTTTTTTTAAGAGCCATATTAAAAGAAAGTAGTAAGGCATTCAATGGGAAAAAGAAAAAATAGCCATATAAAAAGTATGTAGTAAGGCATTCAATGGGAAAAAGAAAAAAGAAAAACATTTAAGGGACACAAAAATGGAAAATTGTCTCTAGATGATAACTTGTATGACATTTTTAACTAGATTAATATGCAATCTATTCATACTGGGAAAATTCCTTTTACATGCTGTAATGATAGGCAGTGATTGAACATATAAAATAATAAAATATATTTTAAAAATAAGGCGCTCGGTATTTTTTTGTCATGTAAATGACTGTTCTGATAAACATGTGCTGGGACTCTCCTCCAAGATGTCACTTTAGGGCCAAAGCTGATGGTGGCTTCACCATATTCAAGTTGTGGCTTTCCAAAGGGGAATGCCTTCCTCCCAACCAGCAGGTAAGGGGAAAAAGAACGGAGAACTGTGTGTAGGCATTTGAAAAGGCCAGGCCTGAAGGTAATGCACATCTCTTTTACCTCACATTCTGTTGCTTAAAACTTACCACATGAGCAAAATTAAAAGTAGAGCAGATTAGAAAATGAAGCTGGGTGACCCTGAAGAAGAAAAAAATTATGGATTTTTTTTTAGTGGCCAGCAGTTGCTGTCTCTATCTGCCTTTTTGGTCACTCTAATGCTCACCCTTCTTTCCACATGTACAATGCATTCACTAATATCCTGGAAAGAGACAATTCACTTATTTCATCTAGCTCAAGATCCATGGGTCACCTAGTCACTGCATTTTTCTCCATTCAAACTGGAGGTGATGAAATGAGAAAGTAAGTGTTTTGCCCCATACATTTCTCAGCCTCAGTGGTAGGACAGAAACAAGATGACTGCAAAGAAGACTGCAACTGTGAAAAGGCCCAATGAACAGACACACATAGCCATCATAACCTCATTTCAATGATGAAACCTTGCAGGGTAGGGAACGAGAGGTCCCTTGCAGGGGAGTGAAAGAGAGGTCTCAGTTCATGAGAGTTGAGCAGGTCTCAAGTACCTGATTCAACTCCAGGAAAAGCTGTTGTGTTGATTTTTGTCCATGACCTTCACACCACCTTCTGGTTCATTATATTATACAGCCATATGTGGCATGAGCATTGAAAAACATACCCCCTTTCAGAGGTCAAAAGTGTCACTGCCTATTTTCTGCTAATGTTAAGTTTGGAGAACCAAGGGTTGTTTTGTAATAACAGCTTTATTTAACATTGAAATTAATGTTTTATGACAACATAATTCCCTCAGAAATGAATTACTTTGTTTCTGGTCTATTCAATGTTTGTTTCCACTCAGTTCCATGCATCAGTAATCATCCTCTACATGCTTTTGCTTAGATTTAAGAACTTGGACTTCTTGCCTTTATTTTTTTAGTTTATTGTATATTTATCATCTTATTTTTCTTCTTAGCACTCATTTTTCTCTCTTAACCTAATGGCAGCTACTTTGGATCATCTAAAAAAAAATAATTATAATAAGCTTGACCAAGTACAGTGGCACAGGCAGTGAGGCACCCCTGTATGAAGCTGGGGCCATATGAAAGGTCTGGGTTCAGATCCTGGACCACCTTGGAGAAACTATGTGCAGCAGTGTATGCCTGTGGTCCTGGCTGATGGTGATGCTTATGTGGGAAGGCTGAAAAAACGTAAGATTGGATGGGAATACAGCTACAACTGTCTCTAAAGATTTACTTACTCTGGACACTTTATAAAAATGGAATAAAACAATTCATGTTCTTTAGTGACTGGCTTATTTCACTTAATACATTTTTAAGGCTAATTCATGTTGAAGCATATATCAGCACTTCACTTACGGCTGAATAATATTCTATTGCATGGGGATATTCCCATTTCATTCATCCATCTATCGGATGATGAATATTTGAGCTTTTTCTACGTTTCAGCTGTTACAAATAATGCTACTATGAACATTCCTGTGCAACTTTTTCTGTGGACATGTTTTCATTTCTCTGAGGTTTATGCCTAGAAGTGGAATTATTCAGTTATACAGTAACTTTATGTTTAACCACCTGAGGAATTAGGCTGTTTTTCATGGTGGCTATCCTAATTTTCATCACCACCAGGAGTGTGTGAAGATTTAGGATTCTACACATCCCCACCAACAACTGTTATTACCTGACGCTTTTATTATAGCCATTCTAGTGGGTGCGAAGTAGTATCTCATTTGCGTTTATTTTTTAATTTTTAAAAATATTTTCATGCCAGAAAGCATGTGTGGCCACCAGAGAGAAAGAAAGAGAGAGAATCCCCAGTGGGGCCTAGCCACATCTCAATCACTTTTCTCTGTTTCTCCTTCCCCTCAAGATTTTGAGTAGACAATTATTATAGGCCTCACAATACAATATATACATACTACTTTTTAAATAGGTTAAGAGAATTAATTGTACTATTATAGCTCCATAGTAACTTTTACTAGTACTTATTTTAGCTTTATTTTGTTTGGATTTGAATTGCTGTCTGAGGTCACTTGCTTTCAGTCTGAAGAAATTCTTTCAGTTCTTGTAAGGAATGTCTGCTAACAATAAATAATCTACAGTTTTGTTTATCTGAGAATATCATTATTTTACCTTCATTTTTGAAAAATAACTATGCTAGATATAGGATTCTGGGTTGACATTCTTTTTTTTCTTTGAGCACATAGACTGTGTTGTTCCACTGCTTTCTGGCCTTCATTTTGCTGGATGGGAAGTAAACTGTAAACCTACTGGGTTCCTTGTTAAGTGATGAGTCATTTTTCTCTGTAGCTCTCAAGATGTTTTCCTTCCCTTTGCCTTTTAATAGTTTTATTAGAGGGCGTCTATTTGTAGATGTCTTTGTATTTATCTTCACTGGAGTTCTTTGAACTTCCTGGAAGTATAGGTTAATGTTTGTCAATAACTTTTGAAATTTTTCAGCCATTTCCTTTCGAATATTTTTCCTCTACTCCCTCTCATTTTCTTCTCTTTTTGGTCCTCTGACTGGTATGTTCTGGTGTGCTAATGGCATCTCACATTGCTGTAAGACATTGTGTGCTTTCCTCAAATATTTCCCTGTTATCTGAATTGCATAATCTCTATGTATCCATCTTAAAGTTTGTTCTTCTCTCAGTTCAAGTGTACTACACTGAGTCCTAGTAGTAATTTATTTTTTCTTTCAGTTATCATACTTTTTCATCAAAAATTTCATCTTGTTTCTCTTGTTATATACTATATCTAACTCTTTATCCATATCCTGTATTGAATGTATTATTGTCATAATACAATCCTTTTCTTTTTTTAAGAGTTTTTTTGCTTAAGGGTATCTGTGCTCACTGGAGAGAGAGAGACAAAGACAGTGAGATGGAAAGTGGTAAAATCACCCCCCAGGGGAGATGGCCACGCTGCAATTTCTTTTCCTCCATTCTCCTCCTGAGATCTTGGGCATGTACGT